>NC_057724.1:4815663-4840329 GCF_004010195.1 Chiloscyllium plagiosum
CTGTTCTTGTGAGGGCATCCTTGAGTACTTCCGTCACGTTCCTCCTCATCTGAGCAGATCCGGTGTATACGTAGGGCTTGTCCATAGGGAATGGCTGTTTTAATATGTTTTTGGTGGAAGCTGTAGAAGTGTAGCATTGTGAGGTTGTCTGTGGGTTTGCGGTAGAGTGTGGTGCTGAGGTGTCCGTCCTTGATGGAGACGCACGTGTCCAAGAATGAGACAGACAGTCGAGAGTAGTCCATGGGGAGTTTGATGGTGGGATGAAACTTGTTGACGTCACTGTGTAGTTTTATCAGTGACTCCTCGCCATGGGTCCAGAGGAAGAAAATGTCATCAATGTACCTGGTGTATAATGTTGGTTGGAGATCCTGCAGAGAGAAGAAGTCTTGTTTGAACCTGTGCATAAAATTGTTGGCAAATTGGGGTGCAAATTTGGTCCCCATGGCTGTTCCGTGTGTCTGGATGAAGAATTGGTTGTCAAAGGTGAAGACGTTATGATCGAGGATAAAGCGGATGAGTTGTAGGATGGTGTTTGGAGACTGGCAGTTGTTGGTGTTGAGTATGGAGGCTGTTGCTGCAATGCCATCCTTGTGGGGGATGCTGGTGTAGAGTGCGGAAACATCCATTGTGACGAGGAATGTTCATGGTTCGAGTGGTCCATGGGTGCTGAGTTTCTTAAGAAATCCGTAGTGTCGCGACTGTGGTGGGTATATTGCCTACTCCTAATTCTTCATATTCTTGCATTTCTTGACACCTACATAAACAGAGAAAAAGGTAAAACTTGCATACTGGTCTGACTCATCTTGTAAAGTTCAGTTATGAGGATAGATTGGAGAATTTGGGACAGTTTCTCTTGGAGTAGGGAAGACTTAAGGGAAATTTGATAGATTTTTCAAAATCAAGATCGATTTTGACAGTGCGAAGGGAGTAAAACTCTTCTTGCCCACAAATAAATTAATAGTGAGAGGTTACTGTTTAACAGTTTTGCAAAAGAAGCAAATGGGAGAAAGAGAAAAACAAACAAAATTCACACAGCAAGTGATCAGGGTTTGGGACGCACTGCCCATATTGTGAAGAAGGGCTTATGCCCAAAATGTCGATTCTCCTGCTCCTCAGATGCTGCCTGGCCTGCTGTGTTTTTCCAGCACCACATTTTTCAACTCTGGTCTCCAGCATCTGCAGTCCTCACTTTCTCCATATTGTGGTAAAGTCAGGTTCAATGGAGGCATTCAAGAAGGCATTAGAAAAATGATGCAAATGGAAATGAAATGAAAGGTTACAAGCAGTATTGCCAGGCCTATATCTGTGTGTTTTGGTCCTATCTATGTTTTGAGGTTTTCCTGTTCAAAATCCAAGTTTTTCACAAGACGCTTACATGTATGTTTATTTGTTTAATTTGGAGAACATCTATGCATTTAAATGTTAAATCTTGTCAGTTCTCTGCATTTATGCTGTTGACCACTTTTGTTCCCATTTAATGATGATCATGCCAGAGCTGGGTAGAATGGTTTTGTCATCAGAATTGGCGCATGGCAGTTATTGCCATTTTGGTTTGGATATTGTTAACTTGTCGGAGAAAGTGAGGTCTGCAGATACTGGAGATCAGAGATGGAAATGTGTTGCTGGAAAAGCGCAGCAGGTCAGGCAGCATCTAGGGAACAGGAGAATCGACGTTTCGGGCATTAGCCCTTCTTCAGGAACTTGTTAACTTGTCATTGTGTTACATTCATATAGGCTTTTTCACAAGATGTAGAAGTATAGACGTAAAAGTGAGGTGGTATACTTTAGTTGTTCATGTGACATTGTTCTGAAAAACAACTTTAAGATTATTTTGAAATATTATGGACGAGTCACATAATATAACCATGTAAATATGATAAATACCGAGGGACAGCTGAGGTTAAAACAGTCTACTTTTTATTTAAGGCACATTCTAAGTATTTCCCAAAATATAAGGTGGCAACATAGGTTACGGAAAAAGGCAGGAGGTTGATAACTAGTTGGAGTGGTCAGAGAACCTGTGCTGAACAATGCGCTGAAGGGCCTTCGTCTGTGCCACAGAAACTCTGTATGGCCTAGAATGGAGTCCTGGTACCTTCATTTGAAGCAGGATGTGATTTTTAACTCTTTGTTGAAGCAGGCTTGGTTGTGGCACGATGACTCAGTGGTTATAGAGTCATAGAAATGAACAGCATGGAAACAGACCCTTCGGTACAACTTGTCCATGCCGACCAGAAATCCCAACCCAATCTAGTCCCACCTGCCACTGCTGCCTCACAGTGCCAGTGACCCAGATTCGATTCCAGCCTCAGGCAACCGTCTGTGCGGAGTTTGCACGGGTCCCCCTGCGGGTGCTCCAGTTTCCTCCCACATTCCAAAAGGTGTGCAGGTCAGGTGAATTGCCCATCGTTTTCGGTGCATTAGTTAGGGGTAAATGTAGGGAAAATGAGTCCAGGTGGGTTACTCTTCGGAGGGTCGGTATGGACTTGTTGCACCGAAGGGCTTGTTTCTACACTGCAGGTAATCTAAACGATTTTGAATGAGTGGACATAATCATCATTTCCAAGTAAATAGTTGGAACAGTTCAATTCACAACACGCCCCCCAAAACCCTTCAAGGAATTGAGTGGATGCAAGTGATTTTATTTTGAGGGAAGGAATGGTGTGTGTGGATGGGATAAAGAGGAGGGTGTTAGTTGAAGCAGTGAGCTCCCACTGTGCAGGGAAGGGGGGGGGATACAACCTGAGGGTCAGCCCGCTGCAACCATGAGGGCGTTGTGATGGCGCAGGGTGGGGCCCGGGAGGGGTTGCCATGGCAGCGGCAGCAGCAGCCGCCTCCGGGGAGATGGTCGTTGAGGGCCTTTAGGCCTCACTCTCTCTCTCTCTAGAATGTTCCTCCCCGGTCCGCCGCCCGCCAACACACACGGATTCGGGCAAGGCGACCTATTCAATACTACAATGATCGAACGCATTGAACTTCTCCCTTGAAAACAACAACAAAAGTCTCTTTTTTAAAAAAAAAATAAAAAGCCCGCGTTAAATAAACGGCGAAGTGGGGTGGTCCCGCCGGATTACGGGACGGCGCTCGCGCGGGCACACGCATCAAATCAAATCAAATCCCCCTCGGGCACGCACCCAGGAGAGTTTTTTCTGTTTTGTTTTGTTTGTTTTCTCCCACCTTTTCTTTTCCGTGCGTTCCCGGAGCGGGCTTTCGAGCATGGTTTCGCACGGCCCTGTGCGATGAACTTCGGCCCGTGAGAGGCGGAGAGGGCAGGAAGGCGCGGCCGGTGCTGTCGCGGCGTTTAAAATGGCGGTGGTCACCCCGCAGCCGCGCTGAGGAGGCCTCAAACACCACCTCCCCGCCCCCCTCCCTCCCTCCCCCCCTTCATCCCACTCCCGCGTTCTTCTTGATCCTCGAGGTGAGTGTTTCTTTCCCCTCTCTCGCGCTTTGCTGGTGGGATTTTGTTTTAAAAATAATTTTCCTGGCGGTGGAAATCCGGCGATCAGATCGGACGGGACATTCTGCCGGACCTAGAGGTGGAGGTAGGCGGGAGGGTCAGGGATACGCGGTGTTGTTATTCTCCACACACGGGGCTGCCAACCGGGAAGCGACGGCGACTTAACTTCCAGGGCCGTTTGCGAAGCCAGGCTCCGGGTGGTGGGCCGTTGCAGGGCTGCGTTGAGGTAATTGCCGTTTGGGTGCAGTCGGAGGGCAGCTCCCTGCAGTGGACGGTTCTCCCGCGATTTCTTGGGAAGGCAGCGTTTTAAGCCGGTCGTTTCTGCCTTCTCGGCTCTAACATGTGCCCGGAGAAAGTGAGGGCTGGAGGTCAGAGTCGAAGAGTGCGGTGCTGGAAAAGGCAACAGCCGGCCAGGCAGCATCCGAGGAGCTGGAGGATCGACGTTTCGGGCATGAGCCCTTCGGTCAGGAATCCTGCTCCTCGGAAGCTGCCTGGCCGGCCGTGCTCTTCCAGCACCACACTCTTGGACTCTAACGTGTTTGCTAAGGATCTCTCAGCCGAGCATCAGGACAGTAGTTATTGTTTACGTCAAGTATCACAGATGGACATTTGGTGTAGATGGAAAGTTACAATTTATCAGTCTTGCATGGTGACTTGCGGTTTCATTAATTTCAAAAATATACTTTGTGCATAAATATATGTTTATGAATATAGTCACTGAAGCAGTTTGGTTCTTTACAGTAGCATATGGGGAAACAAGTGTTGGGATTTGACTCTATCCAACCAGCAAACCAAAGGCATTTCTTTCTTATACAAGATTATTTATTTACATATGTGAGCCACCTGGAGGTCCAATAACTGAGTGGACCCCCCATATAACTTCAGCAGAAGGATCTCTGACAGTGGTTGTTCCTCGTTGCACCTTGGCAGCTGCCCCAAGCTTCAGTGAATCCCTCAACATGCATTCCTGCACCTTGGAATGCCAGTCTGGTTGGGATCAGTGCCTTGCTGTGGCCTGCAAGTTTTGGACAGACCGTAGAGTGTTTTTCACCAAGTTGATGGTCCTCCAAGCACAGTCAGTGTTTATCTTGGTGTGCATCCTGGGAAACAGATCATAGAGCAGAGTCCTGTATCACAGCTGTTTGGGAAGAACCTCAACAAAAACTATTGCATCTCTCTCCAGACTTCCTTTGCAGAGGCACATTCCAGTAGAAGATGTGTGACAGTCTTTACAACCCTGCTGCAGCTTCTTTGTGGCCAGTATACAATGGGACAGAGAGTATGGGCATAAATGAAGGATCTCTCCTTTCTCACTACCAGCCAAGTGCTTGTTGGAGAGTTCTGATGATGAGGCATTCTGCCAAATCTGCTCAGAGAACAAATCTCCTTTTCCAGCAGGATCTTGAGGACATTATGTGTTGACCGCTTCCTGATGGACTTGTGGTCAAAGATGTTTTTCTTTGCAAATGTCTCCACAAAAGACCGGCAATATGGAATGGTCCAACTATTTGGGGCATTTTGCAGCAGTGAAGCCAGTTCTATCCTTTGCAATACTGGTGACAGAGCCTCAGTACATAGTGTTACTTAGTGTTTACGTACCTAGGGTCTATGCACAGCTTGATACAGCTGCACACAAAGGTGACCATCAGAATGAGGGCAGCATTGGGTATGCTTTCCTCTGCCACCCCCACCTCCATCCAGAGCTTTATATAAAGTGTTTCTGTGGTTATGGTCCATCTTGGACCTCCCAGATAACGTGGAAGATGGCTCAGGTGACTCTAACGGTGCAAGTTCTGGGAACAGGCCAGATTTGCGTCATGCACAACAACAGAGAGAGTACACACTCGATCAGGTTTTTACCCACAATGGAAAGGGAAGTGCTCTCAAACGCCCAGTTTCTGTCTGACCTTGATGATATTCTCTGACCAAGTTTTTGTGTACCCCTGGCTGCTCCAAATCATATTCCCAGCACCTTCAAGTAATCTGTCCTAACATTGAAGGATTTAAGGAATTGGTTGGACCAGTTCTCAAAGGACATTGCCTCAGTCTTGTCTCGATTTATCTTGGCTCCCAAGGCTAGTCTGAACTGTTCGCATATGCTTGTGAGTCTGTGCACTGACAGCAAGTCTGGTGACTTGCAGCTGACATGCAGTTAACACTTGGTTACAGTACTTATCATTTACCACTGACCACTTCTCTATGTTGGTGACTTTCCAGTGTAAACACCTGTTATGTCTAAGTTAACTACGGTAAAGGTTAGATCACTGTAGCTCCAGATGACTATTCTCCCATCAAAGAGAGAGATGAGTGGTGGTGAGTTTAACCTGAGAGTCACCATGCCTCAAGTGAGGGGTGAGGTTGAGAAGGCAGAACCTTCAAGATAACATCAGAGTGTGTGGATTGAACCTGTGCTGTTGGCGTTACTCTGTATCACTGAGCTAACCGACTCCAAGTGAAAGGCTACAACAGTTACTACAGCGCTTTGTTCACTGGTGACTGTGTTAAAATTAATGCAGCTCTGTCTTCTGCATGAGTTATTTTAAAGTAGTTGATGCAGTATTCTTTCCACTCTCGAGTGGTGACTCATAGGTAAATTGGTTAATGTAATTTGCTGCCCACTATGGTGAGTTGTATGTTAATACAGTTAACTCAGCTCTGTCCAGTGGTGAGGAGAGAGAATAATTATTTGGAAGGTGTCAAACTATGCTTGTTAATACTACTTTAGATTGAGAACAATGGTAAAATGTAGAGGGTACACTTTTTTTAAAAAAATGCATTGAATATTCAAAAATAATTCAGTTTTTCCAGCCCATCATTTCCATAAGAAGAACCAGTATCCCTGCATGTTTAGAACAACATTTATATTAAAAAATCAGTTATCTTTGTGGCCAAGGTGGTTTTGAAGTTAGATTTGGTTACCGAGAACGTGCTGACTGAAATGAATGCTAACTGCCCTGCACTGAGGATTGGCAGGGTGCAGTATTGATGGGTACTTTTAAGCTGGTAAACAGTATGTGCCTGAAGTGGAAACTCCCAAACGCAGCTGTGCTTAGTTCGCTGCCAGCAACAACAAGTCATTTACTAAATTATTTAAATTAAGATGGGAAGTAAACAAACTGTCAACCAGAATGTTTACACATTGAGAGATTGAGAAAGGGAGTTTGGGGTGCATGTGAATGGGGGGAGGGGGGAGAGACAGTATGAATTGCTGATGGTGTGAATCCAACTGAAATGTGAAGATGTTGACCTAATTTATGTGAGCTGTGTTGGGTAATATTTGGTCAATTACTGGTGGGTTTGAAATCTGTCTGGGCTGTAGCACAACAAGCGGTATCAGCAATCGTTTTATACTTGCTATGTTTTCCAACTGAAAAGAAAAATAGGCTATGTGTAAACTGGTGTTGATTCATGGCCCATTTAGTGTACTTGTATATGTGCTACTCAGTTGCTTAATTTTGACCATTCAATGTTTTATTTTCATTTTACATGCTTTGTGTGTTTTACATTACTTAATTCAAATTACCTGATCATTCAAATATTCCAAATGCAAAACAGGACTGAATTATCAAGATTAAAATGAAGAAATAACTTTTGTTTAAATAACACCTTTTGTCCAGGCAGACTAAAAGTGCTACACAGACAATAAAGTAGTTTATTGTTGTAGTTACTGTGGCTAACCTATGAATAGCATATGGTGCCAAATAAGTAGACTTTTTTTTCATTTTTTTTTCCCCCACACTACTGCCTAACTGTGGTAGTGCTTATATTTTCCCCAGCACCCATGTGTGTGTGCATGCAGGTGTAAGGCACAGTGAAAGACAACAGGTGTACAAATCTTTATTCAGTTTCCACCACCAGGAAGAAAGGAAACACCCATGTGGCCAGTGATAAGCAGAGGTCTTCTCATCAAAGGGCAATGCTGCATGATCAAACAGTGAAGGGGAGTTGGATGGGGAAATAATATACTCCACTCCCTGCGGTACCCACCTCTCCCTGAACAGCTCAAGGGTGTTGCTGTACACTGCGTATTCCCTCTCCAGAGACACCCAGGCTCTAACACAACTGCAGAAGAGGGCAGACAGTTGGCCCTATTGACCCCCCCCCCCCCCCCCCCTCCATGGCCCACTGCCTGGACCTGTTCATGGCCAGTTTGGCCAGGCCCAGGAGCAGACCCACGAGGAGGTCTTCAGACCTGCCTTTCCCCCCTCCGTGCCAGGTGCCCGAATATCAGGAATGTAGGACTGAAGTGCAACCAGAAACAGAGAACAAGGTTTTTAAGAAAATCAAAAAGGGAGTGCAAGTGCCCACACCCAATGTATACATGGTCCATGGACTCCACAGCACCACAGAACAAGCAGTTGAAGTAGACCGTTTGTATGGTGTTGATTGATTTGAGAGAAGAAATATTGGCCAAGTCCCTAAGAACTGTTCTGCTCTTTAAATTACGCCATGTAATGGTTTATGAGCCTTCGTGAGCATCTCATCCAAAAGACATACCTTTGACAGTGCCATATTGGTGTCAGCCGAGGCCAGGGTTCAAATCTCTAAGCAAGTTGATTTAGAAAATATATTTTAAAAAATCACAAACTGCATGTGGGATAATAGGAATAGATCATGTGCTTAGGTCTACAAGAATTGGACTTCAACCAACAGCCTTCAGACCAAGTAAGAAATGCCATCCACTGATTCATGACTCTAGATTTACGTACTGTATATAAGTATGATATAAATATTTTAATTTGAAATTAAGCTTAAATGGTCTGCCCAACTTAAAAGTGATTTGTGCTTATCCTGGAAAGCAACATGTCCTTATCTTGTTGAATCAAGAACTTTGGAACTGGAGACACATTTCAAGAGCGATTACAATATAAACCTGAGATCTGATCCTGTAATTAGAGGAAGGCAATGTTCTAAGCCATGTAACACTATTAGATATCAGGGTCCAGGGAGTACTGTATTGTGTAGCATCAGCTCCTTATGCTAAAGGGTGCACTTGTCGTTAGGGTATTTAGTTACAGTAATAGTACATTAAATTGACAGCAAGTGGTGGGATGGAAATATGATTGGAAGGCAGGATGATATTTGACCCCCAGAACACTGCTGTTTATGAAAAGTGACTGTTAATTATTCAAGTTCCTCTCTAATTTGCTGCTTGTGTCCCTGTAGTGAAATTTCTCATGATCTGTCAAATATTCGCAGAGATTCATGCAATGACTTGGGTTCAATGTATGCAACTAAAAAAAAGGCTTATTTAAAAATAAATTCATCTTTACTCAGAGCATTTTGCTTAAGTATATGCTTTAATATTATGACCTGTGAGTAAAGTCAAATTCTCTCATTGCAATAGTAACTGCACCTCAAAAGTATTTAATTGGCTGTAAAGTGCTTGAGGACACTGCTTATATAAATGCACATCATTCCATACCTCTAGCAAATATTTATAGAAAATATATCTGCATCAGATTCAAGAGGCATCCATTTCATCAAACTGAAGTCATTAGCTGTGCATCGAAAGAAAACCTTTTATCTTTCAATCATAAATGTTTAAATCTGTTGCTCAATTAAAATATATCTAAAAGAGTATTTTAATTGCTCTTTTATAATACATTCAGCATGTGTGCCATGCCAATGCTGTTAGTAAATCTTAACAATACTCATGCTGAAGAATAATCACCTTGGATCGTTAACTCTTGTTGCTGGTGCTGCCAGACCTGCTGAGCTTCTGCAGCAATTTTTATGCTTTAAATAGCAAATGTTATTCCACATGCAAATGAGACTGCATTCAGTCGAGAAACCTTGCCACAGTGCAAAGGATATTTCCTGAAAGATTTGTATTCTTCTGTAACACATTTAAAGCTCTAATTGCAGCTCTAACTGTGGTGGGGTAACTTTATTTCTCTTCCGGGTCAGTTCACAAGAAGCACTTTATTTTTCTCCAATTGCCAGTTCTTGATAGCAGCTGCTCAATTTGAAATAGGTTATAGAGCTATCTCTGTAAAAACAAAAATTCGGGACACTTTTTTTTAAAAAAAGCCCTCTACATTGAATATGCATAGCACTCTGTACATTTATTACAAATGAGGCTGTGATGGTCTTGAGCATTAACTAAGTGCACATGGATTTAAAATACTGAACAGCTCAACTGTGTTCTGGCGGTTCCTGGATGTCTGTGCAAGGTTATGGTCATATTCATGATACAGAAATATCATTAGCATTACAGACCATTAAATTGGCCAAACTCGGTTTTCGTTAACACAAAATGGTGGTGGACTTGAGAGAGAAACTTCAGAAACCTGTTTCACAGAGTACCTGGTGACCAGCACCTGCAACTAAATTGTGACTTTTGCTATAGCAATATTTGAATGGGACAGGGAGACAGAGCAATTTATAATGGTAAATGTTGACAAAGAATGCATGATGATATGTTTGTGACAAGAGCTAAGGTCAGTATACATGAAATTCATGCCTTAACTCTTATTTTCACCAGCAGTGACCTCGAAGAGCATTTTAATTCACTGCTGGTGAAAATACGAGTTAAGGCATGAATTTCATGTATACTGACCTTAGCTCTTGTCACAAACATGTGGTCATGCATTTTTTTGTCAGCATTTACTGTGATTTTTAACTTTGTACACCCCAGTCCAACACTGGCATGTCCAAATCATGACTGCTGGTGATGTACTGTTGCAGATAGTCTATACCCACTAACTCCAGCATAGCCTCAGTTCTCCCAAGTACTCTGTGATGTCCTTTTGTTTCTGCGTCACTGCATGTGTCTTATTTAAAGCATTTTTATTTAATGACAGTGGTGGTGGTTAAATTGCACTTTATTCGGAATTTTATTGAGTTCAAACTTTTCATCTGCCATGTTAGGATTTGAGTCCATTTTCATGTGAAATAATATTAAATATGCATGATGTACTTGTAATTTAAACTTGAAATAGCTTAACCCTGCATTCTCTAGTATTGGTGTATTCTGAATCATTGATATCGAAAAATCACTGAAGTTGAGTGTGTAAAGAGAATCTTCACCATTTCAGAAATGGCTCTTGTTTTTTGCAAGTCTGATCTGGAACTGTCATGTGAGCAATTTATGTCCTCGGGCTTGTACCTTTGGCAGGTTGAAGCAGAGAAGGTGAAAGACTGAGCATTGAGGCCGAGAAAGTACAGATCTGGAGGCAGCTTGATTTAGAAAGAAAGAGAAGTGAGGCCAAGACTGGGAGATGGCCTTTAAAACTTAAAATCTGGTCGTTTAGGAGAAAGATGAGGAAGCGTTGCTTCACACAGAAGGTGGTGGACATAGAATCATAGAGGTGTACAGCATGGAAACAGACACTTTGTTTAACTTGTGTATGTCGACCAGACATCCTAGATTAATCTAGTCCTGTTTGCCAGCATTTGGCCCATTATCCTTCTAAACCCTTCCTCTGCAGATATCCAACCAGATGCCTTTTAAATATTGTAATTATACCAGCCTCCACCACTTTGTCTGTCAGCTCATTTCCTACATGCCACCATCCTTACTTCCCTTTTTAAATATCCTGGGAAAAGACACCAAAAAGTTATCGCGCTAACGGATATTGAATCCAACAGCCGAAAATCAAAAGCGTTCCTGTGCTTATAAGAGTATATTGGTCATATAGCAATGAACCATCAGCTCATGATAGCATTTTGTACAAAGGAAATGGAGTAACTATCCATCATTGGAAAGGCAAATCAGGGCACACCAAAACACTTAATGATAAGATCCTGGAGAATGTTGCTGAACAAAGAGACCATTTTTTAGATTAGATTACTTAGTGTGGAAACAGGCCCTTCGGCCCAACAAGTCCACACTGACCCGCCGAAGTGCAACCCACCCATACCCCTACATTTATCCCTTATTACCTAACACTAAGGGCAATTTAGCATGGCCAATTCATCTAACCTGCACATCTTTGGACTGTAGGAGGAAACCGGAGCACCCGGAGGAAACCCACGCAGACACGGGGAGAACGTGCAAACTCCACACACAGTCAGTCGCCTGAGTCGGGAATTGAACCCGGGTCTCTGGCGCTGTGAGGCAGCAGTGCTAACCACTGTGCCACCGTGCCGCCCATGGAGTAGAGGTTCACAGTTTCTTGAAAGTGGGATCTCAGGTAGCAAAGAAGGTATTTCAAATGCTTGCCTTTATTGGTCAGTGCATTGAGCACAGGAGTTGGGAAGTCACGCTGTGGCTGTACAAGACATTGGTTGGGCCACTTTTGGAATACTGCATTCAGTTCTGGTCTCCATGCTATTAGGAAGGATGTTGTGAAATTTGAGAGGGTTCAGAAATGATTTACAAGGATGTTGCCATGTTTCGAGGGTTTGAGCCATAGGGAGAGGCTGAATAAGCTGAGTTATTTTCCCTGGAGCATAGGAGGCTGGGGGTGACCTTATAGATGTTTGTAAAATCATAAGGAGCATGATAGGATGAGTAGCCAAGGTCTTTTCCTTGGGGTGGAGGGAGGTGGTCCAAAACTAGAGGGCATAGGTTTTAAGTTGAGAGGAGAAAAAATTAAAAAGGGAAGTAAGGGACAAATTTTTCATGCAGAGGGTAGTGCGTGTATAAAATGAGCTGCCAGAGGAAATGGTCGAGGTTGGTAGAATTAGTGTTTAAAAGGCATCTGTATGGTATATGAACAGAAAAGGTTTAGAATGATATGGGCCAAATGCTGGCAAATGGGACTACATTTATTTAGGATATCTGGTCGACAAGGATGAGTTAGACCATAGGGTCTGTTTTCATCCTGTATATCTCCTGACTCTAAAATGCAGCACCTCACATTTATCTAAAACTCCATCTGCCACCCATTGACCCATCTGATCAAGGTCCTTGTACTCTTACCCCAAAAGGCTATGGATGTAGAGGAAATTGATCTTTTCAAGATTGAGGACCACTATTGGTAGCTGTGCTTTGAGCCGTCTAGGCCTTAAGCCCTAGAAATATCTTATTAAGCCTCTCCATCTTTATCTTTTTTTTTAAATTACTCGTTCTAAAATTTCTCTTTGATAAAGCTGTTGGTTACCTCCTGTAATGCCTCTCAATATGTGATGTTTAATAACACTTAGTGCCTTTAATGTAGTAATATATAAATATCAGTTGCTACTGAGGTTGATTTGAGTTTTGATAAGAAGGAATATGGAAAAAAAGTGAACAAATGAATTAAAATACTGATTAGCTATGATTTAATTGAATGTGAGAACAGAAGAGGCCATTCAGCTCCTGGGTTTGTTCTCCAATCGGTGTATTCCAATCAGGAGTGTTTAAACCATGTCTCAAGTAAAATACAACAAAAAAAGGTTGATTTATATTATTCTTTTTAAAACATGTAAGTTGTAAATTTTCATTGTTTTGTTTGTCAACTGCTTTAGCTGAAGCTGGCAGAACTGTAGCTTCTACTATAGTGCTGCAATGAATAATTGAGATCAACAGCTCCAGTATATTAAAGGTATTTGAGATCAAGAAGTTCAGTTTGAAGGGTCATCCAAAGGCAGCAACACTAACAACATAGTATCTCCTGGAGCACCAGCCTAAATTATGTCCTTATAATAGGACTTCAACGTATGACTTTCTGACTCGTAGACAGGAGGAATTGTGAATAACTATATGTGTAGGACTTTGTGATAGTATCTTTTGGCAATGTGTGCTGATCAGTCATAGCCTTCAAAAAACAGCTACAAACTAGGACTGTGCACAATCCTCACACAGTGGATCAAAATATAAAACAGTCTACACACTAGATTATGCAGAAATGCAAAAGATTACGTACATATTGTGGTACAGTAGAGCATACACATATAGTTATTCACAATTCCTCCTGTCTACGAGTCAGAAAGTCATACGTTGAAGTCCTACTATAAGGACATAATTTAGGCTGGTGCTCCAGGAGATACTATGTTGTTAGTGTTGCTGCCTTTGGATGACCCTTCAAACTGAACTTCTTGATCTCTCTGAGGTAGAGGCAACATTTTTGGTGATGAGCAGGAGACTTATGCCTGGTGACCCAGCTAATATTTATCTCTCAACTTCAATCACATATTAGATTATCTGGATTACTATCACCTTGCTGTTTGTAGGAGCTTGCTGCTAAAACAATGGCCACACTTGATTAGCTATGACGTGCTTTGAAATGCTCTGTAGTCATGAAAAGCACTATACAAATTCATCTTTTTCTCTCTATTCTTTCATGCTCAATATAATATCTTATCAAGCAATTGGATTTGTTAAAGCTTCTGATTTGCTGAATATTTTCGAATTCTTCTAATTTAACAGGATGGCTAAATGTATTGGAAAGGCCTAAATACCAAACAAAATTTCAATTCTGTTTCAGTATTAGAAAGCCAACAGCGAAATAACTGTTTGTTTGTCATTCAGCGGAAAGCCATTACTCAGAAGGTAGAAGATATATTTTGCACTCTTCTCATTGAGCAGAAATACTTTCATCCTCATGCTAAGCCTAAAATCCTCTTTACTCTACACGCTAAAAATACAGGGTGAAGGGCAGCTAATCAGGCCTGACCTACAGATGTCAGTCTTACTTCAGCCAACGCAGCAGAATTGCTACGTCTGTGATGCTGGGTGGATTTTTTTTAGCCTTGTTTTGTCTTTGGCTAATGTCCATAGCCTGTCTGCTGGTATTGCCCTTATTGTTTTCTCCAACTTTTTCTGTCACCACATCCCTCTCTCCTCGCAAACTTTGTTTTAGCTCTCACTAGAGAAGTTAGTTTTTCTGTAAATAATAGTCAAAAATCATCTTACTATTTCACGGATTTCATATCTAGATTATAGATCTTAGACATTCTAAGATTCATGTATTAGTTGGCACATGGTCTTTGATAACAATTTTGTAAATTTTGGCACAGCATATCTAAATCAGTGCAAGAATTGGTAGCCCAATTAATCTGCCAAGTTTCAGCTCCAGTTTCCTTGATTCTCTTTTGTGAGAGAGGTTTACAAAGCAGTTTATCACTGGGTACTTGTAGCTTGAAATCCATTGAAACATGAATTGTGATATTGCTATCATTGAAAATGTTGGGATGACCAGAACACAATCAAGCATGCATACTCCATGTATCTGCATGAACGACTTCATTAATTTGGTACTGGTGCCAAGGACTAGAAGAATATAACAGAATATGAACAAGCTTCTACTAGGAGAAAATGTGAGGACTGCAGATACCGGAGAAGTCAGTCAAAGAGTGATGAGGAAAAGCACAGCAGGGTCAGGCAGCATCTGAGGAGAAGAGTCCATGTTTTGGGCATAAGCCCTTCTTCACTCCTGATAAGCCCTTTTTGACTCAAGCTTCTACTTGCAATCTAAACCCACCGGGTTGTCATGTTAAAGTTATTAAAAGGAAACCTTTTTAACACTGAGCATCACAATAGTTTACAGCCTCTTGAGCCTAACTCCACTGTACCCCGCACAACTCCCATCCCCCAAACAGCACATACTTGCTTCCATCATTCTCCCTACTAAGTAGCAAAGACTACTAGAGTGATTCCGTCAGCTATGTCCCTGCTTTATATTCTGGATTCAATGGCAAGATCATCTAATAGTCATTATTGTCTTCCTCGAAGTCCGCTCCATTTGCAACTCCTGAAAAGCCAGATACAATATACTGCTAAGTCTGTCCTCCCACGAGCAATTTTCTCCTCTCTTTTCAAATGATTAGTATTCCAGGGGACAACAAAGAAAAGATTTTCCTTGAGCATGGCAGTTCTTGCATTAATTGCTCTGAAGAGTTCGCTACAGTTATTCACAGTGGTGATAACTTGTCCATCAAGCTGCATTACAATGTGATTTCAAGCATTTGAGGCAGAGCAATGGTATGACCTGAAAGAAAGGAAGTATATATCATCGTCCAGATCCAGCTACCTCATAGAATGTCCTGTCTCGTGTCCAAAGACCTGCTACATAAATACCTTTTTTTTTAAGGTAAGGGACAGAGATTTACAGGAGATGAGGAAACCATTTCTTGCTCAAAGGGTAATGGGAATCTGGAGATGGTAGAAGCAGAAACCCTTAACACTTAAGAAGAATGCAGTTATTGTCTTATGATGGCAAGGCATTAAAGAAATTGCTTAAGTGCAGGAAAATTGGATTAGGTAGCTGTATTTTGACTGGTGTGGACAAAATAGGTCAAGGTCTTTTCTCTGTGCTGTAGATGTCTAAGACTCTGTAAAGACCCATGACAGAAACTTGAGTCCCTGAGTAAAGTCTTCCTTGTAGCAAAGGCCAGTTAACATGGTGACAGGCGGTACGTGCAGAACAATTTGGATAGATGTTTGTGTAAGTCTATGATTTGAGGGACATATTATTATTGGTATGGGATTTAAGTTGCTCTTGGACAATAGCAGCCTATTTTAGAGAAGCCTTTTTTTTTTGTCCCTGACTTGAGAGACATAATGTAGGTTGTTTATTTTCTCTGAACGCCAGTTTTTCCTTTTGGTCGCTGTGACAAGCTTAGGTGGATAGTGGTCTTCCCTGGTCCACTCTTGTTGCCTGTCTTCCTCTTGGCGTTAGATATAGGAAGTGCAGTCTAATGGTAGATTACAGGAGGAGAAGATTCACTGGAAAAATAAAGAGGAAGTATTAAAAGGTATATCAACTGTGGGTGACATGATGGCTCAGTGCTTAGCACTGCTGCTCATAGTGCCAGGGACCTGGGTTCGATTCCCACCTCTAGCAACTGCCTGTGTGGAGTCTGCACATTCTCCACGTATCTGCATGGGTTTCCTCTGGGTTCTCCAGTTTCCTCCCACAATCCAAAGATGTGCAGGTCAGGTGAATTGGCCATTCTATATTGCCCATAGTGTTAGGTGCATTAGTTGGGGGTAAATATAGGGTAGGGGAATGGGTCTAGGTGGGTTTCTCTTTGGAGGGTCAGTATGGATTTTGTTTGGCTGAAGAAATATCCAAATAAGCCACACCTTTTTATTGGCATTCCGATCTTGTGATTTTTAAAACAAAAAGCGGCCCAGGAGAGTTTTACAGCCAGTGAAATATTTCTGAGCAGCAACCATTATTGGCTCAGCATTTCCTCACAATGCAATCTGCACATAGCAAGATTCAATACACAGCAATGCAATAATTACTAGATAAACGTTTTAGAACGGTGGGTTGAATATTGTCTCACATCAAGGATAACTCCTTTAGTTCTTTTCAAAATGCTATGTTGAGGACGTTTTACAGCTGAAAAGCTGTTCAGCGCCCTTTTTTATAGATTAGAATCAAATTTTAAAAATATATAAATATTGACAAACACATTCTACTCTAACTTTGAAGCACTCAACCAACACATCCCTTCAGGATGAAGATAGGATTTGCTGGCGGAATGTTTGAAAGTGCTGTTTCCATCCAAGGAAACTTTATGGTGAATGCGTTAACACACCTTTGAGGTAATGGTCAGAATCTCTAGGAGAAGGATGGGAAAATAAAGTAATTGATTTGGGACTGAGATGCAACCAGTTGCTGCACAAACTCTCCTGGGCTCAAGCAAACCTGCTTATCCTCTTCCCTAGAAGCTATTCCATGACACTGGGTCTCGGCAAGCGCCTTCAGAAAGGAAATGGAAGCAGAAGGTGACCATTCAGTCATTCTACCTTTCAAATTGATGTGGCTGATCTATTTGCATTCATTTAATATCCTGAACTTGACAAGAAAGAGGGAAGAATTTTATTTGTTTGGCAATAAAAGGTTCTTACAAGAACAAGAGATGGGAACAATGTTTCCAGAGTTAGTGGAATGTAAACTCAATTTATTTTTATTTCGAAACTTGAGTTCTGAAATGGACAGAATCACATGTAGCTTTAAATTTAATTTGTATTTTTCTATTGTGTAGGTTAAGAAGGAAAGGGCATGGCTTCAGTTCCATTTTCAGATTTGAAGGTGGTGCTGGGATGTTAAGTGTATTTTTTCAATAAGTATAGATTTCTTCGTGAGAAAAACCAGTCCCAGCAGCAGTGTTTTAACAATCCCCTGAACAATCAGTAAGAAGAAGCTACAGGAAGTCCTGGAAGGAGTTTAAGGAACTTTTTTTAAATAACAAAAATAGTGAGTTGTGGTCACAATTTCTGTAAAGACCAGAGGAAGAGCTATTTACTTAGAAAACAATTTAGCAAATACTGAAGGTTTCTAACAAGAAACCAAGTACAGCAATACCAATTAAGCTAGGAAGTTTAAAAATAGAGATGGAGTGATCCTTCATTGAGGTTTGAGTGTGTGTAAATTGGTATTGAGAGTAAAGATGAACCTTCTGTTTGATACATATAAGACTGATCCAACTAGTAGTTAGATTGCTTTCTCTCCCTCTTGCCCCCAGCGCCCTGCCACACGTGATTTCTATCGTCTCCAAAAGGCAATAGGGCAGGCTAACATCACCAATTGCTGATTCTCTTTTGAGTGACACACCATTGTGACTTGCGGAAATTATTGTCACTGGGTCAAAATCCTGGAACTCTTCACTTAACAGTACTTCCAGAATGTTGGTCATGCATAACCTACTCTGTTAGTTAAAAGATCATGACTAAACTTTATACATCAACTGCCCTTTCCCACCCTATATTTGTTGATTCCCTTAGTGCCCTAAAAAATAAGTAGCATATAGTTTGGGATTTATTCAATGACTGAGCTTCCACAGCATTCTGGGGTACAAAATTCCAAAGATTCTCAATCTTCCAAATGAAGAAACCTCTCTCCTCTGTCTTGTGTGGTCAACCCCTTGCTATAGACTATTTCCCTTCATTGGACAGTTCCGTTATTTATGCAGTCTGCTCATGAGTGTTCTGGATACTAAAGATCACTGTTAAAGCTTTCTGTAAATTTGTTAACTGTTTAGTTGTCCTTGTCACTTCAGCCTCCTGAGCTTACGATAGTGAGAAACAATAGTACGTGATAAATGGCTTTCTTTCTATTGTACATAGACATTGTGCACAGCAAATATTTTAACATATTGTAGTCATATTTACAGATGACTCTCCTTTACCTGTTCAATGCTACCGTTTCCTGTTTGGTGCTGGGATGTATTGGATTGATGTTGTAAGTGGAATCTTGTATCCTCCCTCAGTCTGTTTGGTGGCAAGGGATGACCGGAAAACCCCAATAAGTTCTCTCCTCTGTCACAATTTATGTCCATGGAAGGAAGGCATTACTACCCCATTAGTAATTGAGTGAGCAATTAATACCCTCTGAAGGGACTCTTTCCACTGCCATTGATTTTAACACTGGCATAGGTGATGGGGTGGTGGGAGCTCACCATTCAGCTAGCGCAATAGTCAAACACATGTTTGCAGGCTCCTGGGAGAGCCCCTTTTTTTTCAAAAGACCTGATTGAAGGACCTAGCTTTGTAAGGGGGAAGTTACTGGAAGCCATCCCTTGCTCATGTTGCAGACATTCCTTGCCTTTCAGGAGACATGTATTTAATGGCTGCCATGAAGTCCCCACAAAAGCGCTTCCTTTTAGAGGTCACATGACCATAGCAGGGTAGCAAGTACACTAAGTACAGTTGCATCTTTCCAAGTGTCTTCCTTTTCATTTTCAGATAAAGTTATGCACTGCCATTTGCAGTTTCAAGTTATCCAATACATATGATCACAAAAAAATCATTCACTAATAAAAGCTATAACTCTCTGGTCAATTCCACTTGATCAGTCTTTGTCTTGCAATCTTGCGGGTTTCGTAATGGTATGCAAACACATTTGTCATTGATTGATTGTTCCTCTGGAATCTGATTCCTAGAAGGGGAAGGTGGCTGTCTGCTACCTTCACTACCCCCTGTAAAAGCGCAATCCCTTAATCTAAATTTGGCAGTGTCTGTGCTCCCAAGAGGAGCAATTCCACTCCAGGACATCCCAGATGTCCTATTTCAGGGACTGCAATGTCCTCCAGTGCATCTCCTCCACTTCCTGCACCTCCGCCCTCAAATCCCACCCCACTAACCACAACGAGAATGGAACCACCTGGTCCCCCCCTTCCACCCCACTAATCTCCGGATACGGGGCATTATCCTCCACCTACAGACAGACCCCACCACCAAGGATATATTTTCTCCCCACCCAGCTAGCTGCTTTCTGTAGAGACCATTCCTTCTGCCACTCCCTTTTTAAGGGCCAGGTTCCCTACCAATCCACCCTTCACACCTGACAACTTCCCTTGCCTCTACAGGAGGTATAAAACCTGTGCCGACCCCACCCCTACCCCCCCCCCCCCGGTCAAACACCACCACCACCACCACCTCCGTCCAAGGCTTCAAAGTATCTTTTTACATCCAGAACGTTCACCCACCTCATCTATTGCATCGGTTGCAATCGATACGGTTTCGTCTACATTGGGGAGACTGGACACTAACTTGCTGAGCGGTTCAGGTAACATCTCTGGGACACACACTAAACAACCCCACCGCCCTGTGACTGACCAATTCAATTCCCCCTCCCACTCCCCCAGTGAATGCAAGTCCTGGGCCATCTCCAACCCAAATCAAACCCACCCGCCAACTGGAGGAAGAACACCTCATCTTCCACCTTTGGGATCCTTCAACCACATGGCATCAACATGGACTTGACTGTTTCCAACTCTCCCCATCCCCCACCTCATCCCAGGTCCAACCCTCCAACTCGGCACCACACTCCTGACCTGTCCTACTTGTCCATCTTCCTTCCTACCTATCTGCCCCACCTTCCCTACCAACCTATCACAGTAAATACCCCCACCTGCATCCACCTATCGCCTTCTGATCCTACCTTGCCCCTAGCCCCACCCTTGCCCCCTATTTATTTCTGTTCCTCCTTCCCCTTCCACATTCCTGATGAAGGGTTTATGCCCGAAATGTCGATTCTCCTGCTCCTTGGGAGCTGCCTGACGTGCTCTGCTTTTCCAGCACCATCCTTTTCGACTCTAACTCTCCAGCATCTGCAGTCCCCACTTTCTCCTAGTTGCTGAACTAATATAAAAGCAAGGGAAATGGATGTATGTTGCTGACATGCTGGCAAGAGGAGCGATCCTCTTGAAGAGAGTTGAGGATGATAAAAGAGTGTGAAATATTTCAAATTCAACAGGAAGCAACTGCTTAACATGCTTTGAAAGTCATCAGTCCAGCAGAGACATTAAAACTGAAAGGTAAGTGTTTTGCTGAAGTCAAGGTAACTATACAAGCTGCTGTTTAAATGATGCAAGAAATAATGATTTTAAAGGGTGCCCTGAAAAAAATTAATGTTACTGTAAGATTTTTTTTGAGCATTCTGAAGTTAAGTGACAGTCCAGAGTGGCACCTTGTACAGAAGGAAACGGTTATTATTAGAAACAGAATTCCTCCAGGGTGGATATACGCCATTTAGCCGAACAATTCCACACCGGCCCTCATAAGAGTATCCCACCCAGAACCATTCCCCATTACTTTGCAGTTCCCCTGAATGATGCATCCTGAACACTATGTAAGCAATTTTAGCATGGCCAATTCACCTGACCTGCACATCTTTGCACTCTGGGAGGAAACCGGAGCACCTGGACGAAACCCACGCAGACACGAGGAGAATGTGCAAACTTCACACAGGCGGTTGCCCGAGGCTGGAATGGAACTCGGGTCCCTGGTGCTGTGAGGCAGCAGTGCTAACCACTGAGGCACCACGCTGTCCAAAAGAGATGCTGAAGTGCACCCGTACAAGCCATTAAGAAATTGAGTGTAATTAGATCAAAGCAACAGAAGTCCTCTATTGGCCAAATGTGAATAATTAAATTAAGGACCACATCATCTATTGGAGTGCCTTCAACAAATCCCAGGCTAATGTGGAGTTTGCACATTCTCCCAGTGTCTGCGTGGGTTTCCTCCGGGTGCTTCGGTTTCCTCCCACAGTCCAAAGATGTGCAGGTCAGGTGAATTGGCCATGCTGAATTGCCCGTAGTGTTAGGTGAAGGGGTAAATGTTAGGTGGGTTGCGCTTCGGCGGGTCGGTATGGACTTGTTGGGCCAAAGGGCCTGTTTCCACACTGTAAGTAATCTAAATCTAAATAACCACTTAGGCATGATACCCCTGACAGACGATGATTGAAGCGTGGCGTAGACCTCTCACTTGCCGGAATTAATTTATCTTGTCACTGTCAACTCGTGTTCTGAGTACTGGAGTTAGACCAGCTCACATCAACAATCGCCATTGAAATTGTCAAATGCCTGAAAGTTACTTCAGTCATTATAACATTCCAAATATTGTGGTGAGTGACAACAATCCACAATTCATGAGTGAAGAACTTAGCTGCTTCTTTAAGGATTAGGAAATTAAACACCAGACATCTCCACGTTAGCCTCAGTCAAATTGGCACCAATGAAAAGTACTCATAAAGAAATCAAGTAAAGTCAGCAAGCTGCCTACTTTGGAGTAGGCAGCAGCTCTCGGGTCAGACTACTACTTCTCCAGTCCTTTATTTCAGTCAAGACCTGCTGCTAGTCTGTCAAGTGCCTCAGTTGGGTCTGATGTGGCGAGCCTTCCTGAACAGGAGCCATGTAGCATTCTCAAAGCCTGTATTCAGTAGTCAGTCGAGATACCCATTCCCTTCACGAGATGCCATCCTTTGTGTAGAAAAGAATTGGAAATGATGCGCATTAAGCGTCAACTCTTTTGCTCTCTGTATATATTGATGTTTGTTTGGAGTTGCCATGTTAGGATACCCCTCTGAAAGATTTGACAAAGGCTTCAAAATACAATGATGATTTAGTGAATGTATAGTCAGTTGGCAGATGCAGATCGAGAAGTGCACACACAGTCTTTTTAAAAAAAAAGGTGAGGGTACACAGTAATGTCATCTCTTTTTTTCCCCCCCCCCTCTCCAGTTGAAGCAAAACGTTCAGAAACACAATTTTACTTCGTTCATCTTTATTCTGGGCCCTGGAAAGAGAGGGCACAATTGCCCATGTGCACAGGGACATGAGTTCAGTGTTTTCTCTGGAATAGCAGTTTCTCAATGAACTATATTGTCATTTTACAGGGAGGAGCATCCAGCACCTATTGTTAACTGCACGTTCTTATCTGATCTGAGTCATGCTTGGCTGAACCTCTTCTTTCACAAAACTCAGAACTTTACTCTTTCCCTGCCTGCTTATAGCCTATACACATTCTCAGCAGGAGCCAAGGTTCAAATATATAATTTCTTGAACATCCAAGTGAAGGCACATGGAGCACTGACAAGGCCTAATCAGGTTTTTGAGCTTTACAATTAGGACCACTAGGTAGCAGAATTGATTATTTAAACTTTTGCAAGACAATGATTTATGCTACAGGTGGAGTACCAAGCAGTTTAGTCATCTGTTTTTTTCTGGTTAATGATCGGCGAGTTGGATCAAAGAGTCTGTTTCTCTCCTGTACATCTCTATGACTCTAGCAGGGATATCTAAATACATTTGAGAACAATAATGTATATTCGTCGGGATGACGCAAGGAATGGTGAAGCTATAATTCTGAGGAAAGGCTTTAGACAGAGCAATCATTTTGACTGGAACAAATTGAAAGTTGTTGCCTTCATTTATGGAAGGATGTAGCAGAAGGGGGAGAAAACCTCTTCTGGTTGTATGTCTGAGGTATCACCATAAAATTATGATTTGAAGGTGCAGGTGTTGTCTGGGGTGGACAACATTTAAAAATCACAAAACACCAGGTTGTAGACCAACAGGTTTATTTGGAAACACCAGCTTTTGGAATGCCACTGCTTCATCACCTGATGAAAAGGCAGCGCCTCGAAAGCTAGTTCTTCCAAACAAGCCAGTTGGACTATAACCTGGTACTTTGTGATTTTTAACTCCCTAAAATTATCACCAGAGGTCTTTGAGAAATTCCTTTTGAAGACAAATTAGAGCAAGAAATGATTTCTGATGGGGCATGTGGAATCACTGCAGTTTTGCCCTTTGTAAGGGTGGCTTAATCTGGTTCATATCTTTGTGTAAAAGTGCAGGACAGTGAAATCAGTTCTATGTCATAGAAGTGAAGAACTGATGCAAACACATGAAGTGAATGACACCTGTTCGTGCTGTAGAATACTGTAGTTCCATGTTTATTGGTATTAAATTGATATAATGGACCACAATCCAACAAATTTGACAGCATGTTTTAAAAATCCTGCCCAATTATACTTTCCAAGCTAGAGTTTCCCTTCAAAGTATTATTTATCATACACCTCAGAAATATCGCCTCCTTCTTTCTGCCCTTTCAAGTATTGTGAAATGTAGTGACCCCTTTCTCGGCAATTGCAGCAGCTATTTTGATGCTTAGCAGGGAGGTGAAAGTTTGGGGTCTTGTTGGCTGAGGGTGAAATTTTGACGACATCCTATTGTGCAAATGGTGAGATTTTATTAATGCCCTTTGGCAATGTAATGCCTCCTCACTACTGTAATCTCAGTTTATATAATGTGTTTGTACATGCACTTCCAATCTATTACTTCAGTATTTGATTGGGGTCTGAGTTTCCCACCAACTCTGGCTATGTGATTTCCATGGAATAGCTCAGGCACTTGCTGATCTTCTGCAGACCATCCCTCTCCAAACAAAACCTTTCACCACTGACTTTGGCTCCCTTACCAAGGGGTCCAATGTAAAATGCCATTTTAAATTTTTAATCCTTACTCCCCATTTCACTGTCTCTGCTTCTCTGACCTGGGCATATTTGCATCATTCTGCAGGCTGATATACCTCATGTGCTTGGGCATACTAGGCCCAGAGGTGTGGCAGGGCTCATGTAAGTCAAGGGGTGGGGTGCAGGCAGGGGCAGGCATTCCTCACGTACCAATGCCATTGCAATGGGTCAGCAAAGGCTCTGTTTTACAAGCCTAACAAAGTTCCAGCGTAGCTGAAGATCAGTCAAATGTAGGTCCTTGTTTGTTTTGGATTCACCTACTAGAGTCCTACAAGAATGATAGTATGAATTAGTCAGGAAAGCTGACAGATATTTGTATCAATTGTATTTGGCTGGCTATCAATTTTACAAATGGATCTATTCGCTGAGCTGGAAGTTTTTGTTGCAAACGTTTCGTCCCCTGTCTAGGTGACATCCTCAGTGCTTGGGAGCCTCCTGTGAAGCGCTTCTGTGGTGTTTCCTCCGGCATTTATAGTGGCCTGTCCCTGCCGCTGCCGGTTGTCAGTTTCAGCTGCCCGCTGTAGTGGCCGGTATATTGGGCCCAGGTCGATGTGTTTGTTGATAGAGTTTGTG
>NC_057724.1:4840594-4843174 GCF_004010195.1 Chiloscyllium plagiosum
TGGTGTTTGTGGATGAGTGCCATGCTTCTAGGAATTCCCTGGCTGTTCTCTGTCTGGCTTGCCCTATGATAGTGGTGTTGTCCCAGTCGAATTCATGTTGCTTGTCGTCAGCGTGGGAATTCCTAGAAGCATGGCACTCATCCACAAATTCCATCAACAAACACATCGACCTGGACCCAATATACCGGCCACTACAGCGGACAGCTGAAACTGACAACCGGAAGCGGCAGGGACAGGCCACTATAAATGCCAGAGGAAACACCACAGAAGCGCTTCACAGGAGGCTCCCAAGCACTGATGATGTCACCTAGACAGGGGACGAAACGTTTGCAACAAAAACTTCCAGCTCGGCGAACAGAACCACAACAACGAGCACCCAAGCTACAAATCTTCTCACAAACCTTTTACAAATGGAGTTAAGGAATGTGATGAAACAAATGTAAAGGAACAGTCAGAAAGGAGTTTGTTTCCTTGGCACCTTTTTGAAGATCCATTTGTTTCACAGTCAGTTAAATTCTCTGTCTTGTCCCTTAAGCTCCTCTTAAACGCAGGCTGTTTGTAATGTGAAGTGCAACCCTGATTGTTTTGTAGGAAAGTGTGGCTACCTCAAGGACTGCACTCTAATACAAATAGAGACATGATAAAATCAATAGCTGGCTGATTAGTTCTGCTGGTTTGAATAAGTTCTGCTGCTGCAGAAATTCACCAGAACCTGGTTTTATTCCCCCATGGCATTGGATTTTGGAATACATTGTTTTGGAACTGCCCTTGAAGACTGGCTGTACGTGTGTGCCTTTTGCACCTCTTCACTTCTTTTACTGTGTTTGTAGCAGCATCACCAAGAAACTTTATATGTTGACTACATGTTATGAAATTGACACAGTCCTGAATTATTTATTTAATCTTTTCATGTTTACATCTAATCCATCATAGTTTTAGGTGTTGGTAGTAACTGTGTGGATAAACTGAGAAATCTGTGTCCCTCCTTTCCCTTACTTCTGTCACTCCTATCCAATTCCCTTGGAGTATAGGAGAACACCTGTAGAGTCACAGAGTCATACAGCATGGAAACAGAACCCTTTTGGTCCAACTAGTCCACACCAGCCATGTTCCCAAATGAAACGACTCCCACTTGCCTGCATTTGGTTCATATCCTTCCAAACCTTTCCTATTCTCACATAATTATCTAAATGTCTTTTAAACGTTGTGACTGTATCTGCATCTACCACGTACTCTTGAGAAAGCTTGTAGTCTTAAATGTGACACATTTGCTACAGGAGATATGGGAAAGTGCTTGACCATGGTGGGGTGGGGGGGCCCATTTGTTCAGAAGAATTGGGGACATCTGTTCTTCATGTCAATGGATCAGTATAAATAAGGTGATAACATTTGTTCACTTGTGGAATGTGTGGCAGTACTTTGTTCTCACCCTGGGGGCTGGAAGATTGCACGTATTTCACAGTAGGGTACTGGATAGCTACATTTCTGTTTATATCAAAGAATATTAACCAAACTCCTACTCAATGGGAAAGGAAATTGTAATTTAATAAATTGAGTCCAATATGCACATAATAGAACCATCCTGATTCATTTTCATGTATACCACACTGAGCAGATTTGAATTTATGAAGCTCAGCTCCCTCATTCACATTCCAGAACAGTCAAGATGTCTCATTACCCTTATAGGCTAGGTAAACATGATGGCTGAAAATGACATAGTAAGGAAGTTGGAAGATGTTCATGTGTGAGTGCGAGAGATTACTATTGCTACTAGTCACTACTCTGCTCATAGTTTTAGAAGCTTAGCACAAGCCTGGCTTGTAGATATCAATATTATAATATAGCATTGATGTTATTGGTAACTAAAGATAATAATTTAAACTAAACTATCTCTTTAAACTGACTACCACAGAGTATGATCTCCATGATGAACCAAGAGAGGCTTACAGGTCGAATCCATCAGGCATTCCCTGAGCCGTCTCGAATGGGTACTTTAACACTCTGGCAGTTCATTCCACGTAACAATCAATCTCTGTGTCATGATTTGGAGATGCCGGTGTTGGACTGGGGTGTACAAAGTTAAAAATCAAACAGCACCAGGTTAGAGTCCAACAGGTTTAATTGGACGCACTAGCTTTCGGAGTGCTGCTCCTTCATCAGGTGGTTGTGTCCTTTTTTTTTAAAAACTTTCTCCTCTCACCTTCAAAACTATGATGCATATTTTTTAACTTGCCCACCCTAGGAAAAAGACCCTTGCTATTCAACTTACTTCTATCCCTAATGATTTAATAAACATATATAAAGTCATCCCTCAACCTGCTACGCTGCAGTGAAATATATACCAGCCTATCATTATAAGTCACGCCTTCCATTCCCATCCTGGCAAATCTTTGCTGGACCCTCTCCAATTTAAGAATATCCTTTTCTGTACAGGGTGACCGAAGCTGTTGCAGCACTTTCTGTGCCCTGCCTCTCAGAGACCATCTCTCTCTCGCTCTCTCTCTCTCTCTGTCTCTCTGTGTGTCTCTCTCTCACTGTTTCTCTGGCTCTCTCTTTTTCTCTCTCGCGCTCTCTCTCTCT
>NC_057724.1:4843674-4871596 GCF_004010195.1 Chiloscyllium plagiosum
AAATTGGAGGAACACCAATTTTGACTGTATTAGGAAAGAACTTTCAAAAGCTGATTGGGGGCAGATATTCGCAGGTAAAGGGACGGCTGGGAAGTCTTCAGAAATGAGACAATGAGAGTCTAGAAACAGTATGTTCTTCGGTTGAAAGGCAAGGCTGGTAGGTATAGGAAATGCTGGGTGACTAGAGAAATTGAGGATTTGGTTAAGAAAAAGAAGGAAGTCTATGTCAGGTGCAGACAGGAGAGATTGAATGACTCCTTAGAGTATAAAGGCAGTAACAGTATGCTTAAGAGGGAAATCAGGAAGGCAAAATGGGTCATGAGATAGCTTTGGCAAATAGGGTTAAGGAGAATCCAAAGGGATTTTATTAAGGCCAAAAGGGTAACTGGGGAGAGAATAGGGCCCCTCAAAGATCAACAAGGTAGCCTATGTGTGGAGCCGCAGGAGATGGGGGAGATATTAAGTGAGTATTTTGCATCAGTGTTTACTGTAGAGAAGGACATGGAAGATGTAGAATGTGGGGAAATAGATAGTAACATCTAGAAAAATCTAGAGGAGGAAGTCCTGGATGTTTTGAAGTGGATAAATTCCCAAGACCTGATCAGGTGTACCCAAGAACTCTGTGGGACGCTCGGGAATTGATTACTCCCTTGCTGAGATATTTCTATCATCCGTAGTCACAGGTAAGGTGCCGTGGAGGTTGGCTAACATGATGCCACTATTTAAGAAAGGTGGTAAGGAAAAGCCAGGGAGCTATAAACTGCTGAGCCTGACGTCAGTGGAGCGCAAGTTGTTGGAGGAAATTCTGAGGGACAGATTTATGTGTACTTGGAAAAACATTGACTGATTAGGGATCGTCAGCATGGCTTTCTGTGTGGGAAATCATGTCTCACAAATTTAATTGAGTTTTGTTTTGAAGAAGTAACAAAGATAATTGAGGGCAGAGTGGTAGACGTGATCTGTAAGGACTTCAGTAAGGCATTCGACATGGGAGACTGGTTAGCAAGGTGAGATCTCATGGAATACAAGGAGAACTAATCATTTGGATACAGAACTGGCTCGAAGGTAGACAACAGAGGGGGGTGGTGGAGGGTTGCTTTTCAGACTGGAGGCCTGTGACCAGTCGTGTGGCACAATGATCTTTGCTGGGTTCACTGCTTTTCATGATTTGTAGAAATGATTTGGATGTGAACATAAGAGGTAGAGTTGATAAGTGTGCAGATGACACTAAAATTGGAATTATAATGGACAGCGAAGAAAATTACGTCAGAAGACTATGGGACCTTGATCAGATGGGCCAATGGGCTGAGGAGTGGCAGATGGAGTTTAATTTAGATACATGTGAGCTGCTGCATTTTTTTTTATTATTGGAGATGTAAGTACACTCAATGGTAAGGACCTGGGGAGTGTTGTGGAACAAAGAGACCTTGGAGTGGAGTTTCATAGTTCCTTGAAAGTAGAGTCGCAGGTAGATCGGACAGTAAAGAAGACATTTGGTATGCTTTCCTTTTATTGGTCAGAGCATTGAATATAGGAGTTGGGAAGGAGAAAGTGATTACTGCAGATGCTGGAGATCAGAGTCAAAAAGTGTGGTGCTGGAAAAGCACAGCAGGTCAGGCAGCATCCGAGGAACAGGTGAGTCGACATTTCAAGCATAAGCCCTTCATCGGGAATGTGAGGGCGGTTGGGGGGTGTGGTCCAAGGGTGCTGAGAGATAAATGTAGCTGAGGGAGATGGACTGTTCGACATACCTGACGAGGAGGCAGGCTTAACTGGGGCCCATGGCTACCCATTTGGTCTGAAGGAAGTGGGAGGATTCAAAGGAGAAATTGTTGAGGATGAGTTGGGATGTCATGTTGTGGCTGTACAAGATATTAGTTAGGCCACTTTTGGAATATTGCGTGCAATTCTGGTCTCCTTCCTATTGGACGGATGTTGTGAAACTTGAGAGAGTTCAGAAACGTTTTACAAAGGTATTCCCAGACTAGAGAGATTTGAGCTATAGGGAGAGGCTGAATAGGCTGGGGATGTTTTCCCTGGAGCATGGGAGGCTAGAGGGTGACCTAATAGAGATTTATAAAATCATGAGGGACAGGGATAGGATATGGAAATGTGTTGCTGGAAAAGCGCAGCAGGTCAGGCAGCATCTAGGGAACAGGAGAATCGACGTTTCGGGCATTAGCCCTTCTTCAGGCTTATGCCCGAAACGTCGATTCTCCTGTTCCCTGGATGCTGCCTGACCTGCTGCGCTTTTCCAGCAACACATTTCCAGCTCTGATCTCCAGCATCTGCAGACCTCACTTTCTCCACAGGGATAGGATAAACAGACAAGGTCTTTTCCCTGGGGTGGGGGAGTTCACAAGTAGAGGGCATAGGTTGAGGGAGAGAGGGGCAAGATTTAAAAGGGACCAAAAGAGCAACTTTTTTAAATACCTGCCTAACTTCCTGTAATCCCCCTTCAGAATTTCAACCTTTTCCCTTCCTACATTGTGGGCAATGTAGACAATGACCTCTTGTTGGCCCCTCTTCCCCCTTGAGAACATTCTGCCCCCTCTCTCAGACATCTTTGATCCTAGCACCAGGGAAGCAACACACCATTCTGATTTATTTGATGCTGGCTACAGAAACGTTTGTCTGTATCTCGGTCGAAAGAATCTCCTAACACAATTGATCTCTTGGAACCCAACATACCCCTTGTTGCATTAGAGCCAGTCTCAATACCAGAAACTTGGCTGTTTGTGCTACATTCCCCTGAGAATCCATCACCCCCTACATTTTCCAAATCCGCATACTTGTTTGAAATGGGTATAGCAACAGAAGACCCCTGCACTCGCTGCCTACCTCTCTTACCTTTCATGGAGTTAACCCATTTTTGTGACTGTATCTGTTGTTTTATTTGAAGAAATAACTGCCAATTGATGAAGGCCAAGCAGTGGACATGATATATATGAGCTTCAGTGAGGCATTTGACAAGGTTCTTCATGGTAAACTGGTTAGATCACAAAGAATATTGAGAGAACTAGCTACTTGGATACAGAACTGGTTCAGAGGGTGGTGATGGAGGATAGCTTTACAGATTGGAGGCATGTGACCAGTGGAGTGCCACAATGGTTGGTGCAGGATCCACTGCTTTTTTCATTTACATAAATCATTTGGATGTGAACATAGGAGGTATGTTTAGTAAGTTTGTTGATGACATCAAAATTGAAGATGTAGTGGACAGCGAAGAAAGTTACCTCCGAATACAACGGGATCTTGATCTGATGGGCTGAGGAGTGACCAATGGAGTTTAATTTAAATAAATGTGAGATGTTGCATTTTTTTTGGAAAAGCGAGTCAGAGCAGAATTTATACACTTAATGGTAAGGTCCTGGGGAGTGGTGCTGAACAAAGAGACCTTGGAGTGCAGGTTCATAGTTCCTTGAAAGTAGAGTTGCAGGTCGATAGGATAGTAAAGAAGGCGTTTGATATGCTTTCCTTTATTGGTCAAAGCATTGACTATAGGAGTTGGGAGGTCATGTTACGTCTGTGCAGGACTTTGGTTAGGCCACTACTGGAGTACTGCAATTCTGGTCTCCCTGCTTTAAGAATTTTGTGAAACTTGAAAGGGTTAAAGAAAATATTTACAAGGATGTTGCCCGGGTTGGAAGGTTTGAGCTGCCCAATGCTTGCAGTGTTCAATACCATTCACAACTCCTCAGAACCTGATGCAACCCTTGTCCATATCAAGCTGGACTTGAACCACGTTCAGGCTTCAGCTCATAAATGGTTGGAAATATTTGTGCCATGCCAAGTGTCAGGCAATAACCATCACCAATGAGAGGTCATCTAACCATTTCCCCTTGACATTCAATGGCATTGATGTCATTGAGTTGTCACATAGGGATGTAAATATTGATTTTTTTTTAAAAAGATATTTTTTAATGGTTAATTCTTTAAACATTAGCAGGCAAATTTACTAAAAGCAAAATACTGATTTCGATTCTATCTGTTCTGTAGTTTAAATTTTACTTCCCAAAGATGAAAAGGAGCAATGGGTATATCTACAGGAACAATTGCATCAATGTCATATATAAGATCCTCAAAAACATTGGCTTTTATTTTGCAAAGGTCTTAGCACTCCTGACATTTTCTAACTTTTCTTTACATTATGTCCCAGAATTGTCCAACAACATAATGTGATCTGAAAAAAAACAAAAATCATGTGAATGCTGCATTTCAACTCCAATACCAGTTTTTGTTTTTAAAAATAAACATGTTCACATGCTATGCTGTCAGTCTTCAGATGTTTAGCAGTAAGGCCAGTGCTGGTCAATAGCTGTTCTGCAGGCACAGATAATGCTGAAATGCACAGTCAACTCTGCCAGTTTTAAAATCTAAGGAAAATACTGTGCATTCATCTTTCACCACTGCAATGGACTGCATTCCAGTGTTTGGCAAATATCCCTAAGTAATCTGTGAATTTATTTTCCACTGTCCTCGTCTGTTTCTCAATGTAATTTTCACCTAAAAGTTTTACTATAAGCTCTCTCTCTCTTTTTCATGCATTGTATTCATCACTGTGTGTTTTGGCATATTTGGTTAAGCTTCTTAGGTTTTCTATTTCTGCCATCACAATTGCCGAAAGTTTAATTTAGCAATTAACTGGACAGCAGACCAAAGAAACCATATGTATTTGACATGGATCCAACAAAGAGACGATAAGTACAGATTTAGCAGAATCGTTGTGATTTAATGCGAAGCTCGAGAGAGAGTGTTGAACAGCATCCTGGAAATCAGTGACTTTTTCGTGTTGGAAAGGGGTTTCGATTCTGAGAGGAGTTTGAAGAAGCAAATGAATTTGATAAAAATTTGAAATTGAAACTGACTTTGGCAGAAATGTCAGTTGCAGTGCATTTTATAGTGGAAAGAAATGCTAAGAAGTCCTTTAATTAGTTGCCATTGATCATCATGCAGTTGAAGTGTTCGGGCATCAGATTGCTTTCAGATAGGTCTAACAAAACACAGTTGTTTTGGCCTGTCTACTCATTGAGTCTTTTGTACATATACCGAATTCCAATTAACTTTACAAGACTGAGTTGGTTGATGATGATCAACCTGAAGCTGTTTTTGTTTTCCTTCAAATGTTTATGTCGCCAATGTGCTGTGATGGAAGTATGCAACTACTCTGGAGTTATAATGGTATGTTCCACACTACATGAAGAAAAGTAGTCACTAATTGACAGCTTCCCATATAACATCCATCACTGTGTGTTAGCAAGTTCATTATTGTGTCTGCACACCAAGATATGACCTGCCAGACCCCATATTTTTATCATGGTGTTTAACTTTTCAGCCGGGTTTTAATTTGCTGTATATTTTTCTACCATGCTTCCAGTAACTAGAACTAAAACTCCCAGTCAACAGTGGGTACTGCAGATGCTGGAGATTAGAGTCAAGATTAGAGTAGAGCTGGAAAAACACAGCAGGTCAAGCAGCGTCAGAGGAGCAGGAAAATTGACATTTTGGGCCATAGCCCTTCATCAGGCTAGTCTTGACTAAAATTTTCCAGTTCTCACTAATGTCAAGCAAGAGTCATGTGGTTAATGCTGTTCAGCAATTGGTGGTGAAAATTACTATAATGGTGTGTGCCCATTTTTTTGCACGAAGATTTCACTCCGTCCATGTAATATTTCTACAGATCTGAGTTTGGAGAACAAAGAGTTTGAAGACTAATTAATAAAAGACAAATCCAAATAATGTTTCAAAAATGATGGGGAACACCAAATCTATTAAGAAGGAGAAACTTAAGGAAATCAGTATTGGTAGGGAAATGATTTTGGGGAAATTGATGGGATTAAAGGCTACTAAATTCTAAGGGCCTGACTATCTACATTTAAGAAAATAGCACTAGAGATGATAGAAGCATTGGTGGTCATCTTTTCAAGATTGTACAGAGTTCATGTGGATGCAAGGTAGGTAATGTAACAGCATTCATTTAATAAATGACATGGAGTGAGCACAGGGAATTACCAACCGATTTGGGTGGTATTGGTAATGGGGTGAAAATGTTAGAGTCCATTATAAAATATTTATTGGCAGATCACTTTGTAAACAGACATGGTTGGACAGAGCCAGCATAGTTTCCAAAAGGAAATTGTTTGACAACTTTACTAGAATTCTTCAAGGTTTGACTAGTAGAGTTGATGAGGGGGAGCTAGTGCCTGTGCTTAATTTGAATTTCAGAAGGCTTTTAAGGTCCCATATGAGAGACTGACATGTAAAATTAAAGTACATGGAATTGAGAGGAATGTGCTGACAGGAATCATGAAATTGGTTCCAAGTTTCCAGATGGCACAAACCTGGGTGGGAGGATGAGCTGTGAGGAGGATGCAGTGATACTTCAGTGTGATTTGGATAAGTTGAATGAATGGACAGCACAGCATAGCAGATGAAATTTTATGTGAATAAATGTGAGGTTATCCATTTTGTAGTGTATAAAGGACATCCTGTTCTACCTTACTGCTGAAAGTGAACATGCAAGTGCAGTAGGCAGTGAAGAAAGTAAATGATATGTTAGCTTTCACAGCAAGAGGATTAGAGTACAGGAATAGGGATGTCTTACCGCAATTGTGTTGGTTCCTACCTGAAGTATGCAGTTTCAGCCTCCTTCCAGAGAATAGATGTTTTGGCTATGGAGGGTGTGCACCGAAGGTTTACCAGATTGACTGTTGAATGGCAGGACTCATGTATGAAGAGAGACTGGTTTGGTTTAGACTATATTCTCTGGAATTGTGAAGAATGAGAAGGATCCTATAGAAACTTATTGTATTCTACTCGGACTAGACAGCAGAACTGCAGAAAGGAAGTTCCCAATGACTGGGAAGTCCAGAACCAAGGGTCACAGTTGATGAATATGGATTAATCTATTTAGGACTGAGGTGAGGAGAAACATCTTTCAACCAGGAAGTGGTGAGCCTGTGGAATTCTGTGCCTCAGAAAGTGATTGAGGCCAAAACATCAAATATTTTTAAGGAGTTAGATGTAGTTTTTAGTGCTAAAGGGATCAAAGGGAGAAAGCAGGCAAAGGGTACTGATTTGGATGATGAATTATGGTCACATTGAATTGTAAACCATGCTTGGAGCGCTGAATGGCCTCCTGTTCCTATTTTCTATGTTAGTTTGTCTCGTAGGGACATGGCTTATCAGGTTCTACCAAAAACGTATGAAAACGTGCCTCAGCGATAAGTGCAGCAAGAATATTTAGAATTTATAACAGTTAGATTTGCACTTGTAATAAGGAAGACATATAAGGCTATCTGCCAAGTGCTGGAAAATGGGATTAGAATAGTCAGGTGCTTGTCTTTTTTTGACTGGTGCAGACTTCAGGGCAAAAGGGACCTCTTTAAATGCAAGAAAATGTGAAGAAATGAACTGATATTGTCCAGTTATCCAAGGTGAATTTGTCTGGGGAAGAGAGAAAGTGGCCATTTTTGACATGATACAGCCAGACCTGCAGCTGATGCACTTCAATCTTTCTCTGATGATTTGATGATTGCATAGTACTCAAAATTTGGAGAGATTGGGAGGTGGGAAGTAATTTGTTGGGAAAGTGAGACAGCAGCAAAGAAGGTCCTGAGAGTATTGGAACATTTGAGAGTGGACTTCTCATTATTGGATGGGTTTGGCAATAGGATTGGATGAGGAGGAAATACAAGAAGCATAAAGTTTTTGGAAAGGCAATGAAGTGACCATGTGGAACTAGACATTTTTAGATTAGATTACTTGCAGTGTGGAAACAGGCCCTTCGGCCCAACAAGTCCCCACTGACCCACCGAAGCGCAACCCACCCAGACCCATTCCCCTACATTTACCTAACTCTATGGGCAATTTAGAATGGCCAATTCACCTGACCTGCACACGTTTGGACTGTGGGAGGAAACCGGAGCACCCGGAGGAAACCCACGCAGACACAGGGAGAATGTGCAAACTCCACACGGTCAGTCACCTGAGGCAGGAATTGAACCCGCGTCTCTGGCGCTGTGAGGCAGCAGTGCTAACCACTGAGCCACCGTGCCGCCCGTATTGGAAGACATTCTTCATGCTGCATTTTGATAGAAATTGTTAAATGTAGTCCCAGAAGTTACCACAATTATTTTGATGCGTAATCAGAAGTCAAGACCAATAATGTGGGATCATGATGGTGAGTACATCTGAAATTTCACCAAATTCTCCAATAAATGACCTCACAATAAAAAAAAGCTCACTGGTTTATGATTCAGCACAATATGTAGTCTGTGTCAGTTGAAGAAAAAGATGTATTAACAAGTTTAATTGAAGTAGTGAAATATCTTGAGGACAGATGAAGCAAGAGAAAGAGATACTGCTGATGGAATTAACTATTGAATGACATCGTGTACCAAACACTACAACAATCCAATACAAGCCCCAAAGATGGTCTACTATGCACTAACAGCAACTCTACACAATCAAAGCTATGGTAAGTCATAGGGTCAAAGAGCAGGATGTTTCAGGAGGGAAGTACCAAGATGTGGAACCTTGTGTCAAAATTGGGAGAAAAACAGCCCAATATTTTCTGTAAAATACAATTCCGTGAGTACTACAATGTCCCAGGCATGACCATTACTGTCCCTGGGTATGTCCTGTCTCACCGGCAGGACCGATCCAGCAGAACAGCCCAGTAACATACAGTTGGGATGGAGTTGGCTTGGGAGTCGTCAACTTTCACCTTGGCCCTTAGGATTTCTTATGACATTAGGGTAAACATGGGCAAGGAAACCTGGTGATTACCAATGACTACTCCCTCAGCTACTGAATCACTACTCCTTCATGTTGAATATCAATTCATTGAGGATGGTGATGCACAGAGTGCACTTTTAGGGAACTTAAGTGGTCAAGCTGGCCAAGTTCTAAAGGGCATATCTGCCAGACCAGGTTTACACAAGTGTTGAGAGAACATGCAAGTGAAAATATACTTGACTTCATCCTCACTTCCTTGATTTCTTCTATTTGTCGCAAGAGAGGACTGACACGTCCATCCATTGATGGTAAGCACCACAGTCCATTTTGGAGTCTCAAGTCCCATTCTCACATAGAGGGAATCCTTGGTCTTGTTGTGTAGCACCAGCATTGTGCTAAATGGGACAGACTTCGAACAAACTTCAAAACTAGACACCCATGAGGCTCTGTGGGTCATCAGTAGCCACAACAATATTCCACAACAATTCGATACTTCATGACCTGGCATAGTATTTCACTTTACCATGATCATCAAGCTGTAAGATCACCTCTGCGTGCAGGATGACCTGCCACGAGCAGCTACAGGCACAACTTTAAATCAAAATGTCAACCTATTGAAGTCACACATTGCCTTGCATGTCAAGTAGCTGATGTAGCATACAATTGACAGGGCTAAATGATTCTACAATCAACAGATCAGATCTAACTTCTGAAGTTCTGCACATCCAGTTGAAAATGGTCTGTTAAACAACTAATTGGAGGTGCAGGCTCCACAAATATCTCCATCCTTAATGGGAGAGCTTAGCTTTTTAGTGCCAAAGATGAGGCTGAAGTATTTGCATTCCTCTTTAAGCAGAAGTGCCAAGTAGATTATTTTCTGCTTCCTCCTGAGGTTGATAGCATCATAGATACCAGGCTTCAACCAATTCGATTAACTCCACATGATATCAAGAAATAGCTGAAGACACGGAAAACTGCAAAGGCTATGGGCCCTGACAACATTTGGCAATATTCTTGAAGATTTGTGCTTCAGAATTAACCGTGTCCTTAGTAAAGCTATTCCAGATCATGAACAACACTGACATCTAGCCGCCAATGTGGAAAATAGTGCACATCCTCCCTATGCATTGAAAAACTGGGCAAATCCAATCTAGCCAAAACCATCCAATGTTCTTATCATCATAATCCACAAAGTGATGGAAGAGGCCATTGACTATGCTATCAAGCAGCGGTTGCAAAGAAGTCGCCTACTCAGTGGTGTTCAGTTTGGCTTTGGCCAATCAGTTCCTGATCTCATTATGCCCTTGTCCAAATGTGGTCAGTAGTGAGGTGAGAGGGACTGCCCATATATATATTATATATAATATCTCTCTCTTGCGCTCTCGCTCTCGCTCTCTCCCTCCCTCCCTCGGTTGGGCCACACAAATGCCAGACAATTGTCATCTCAATAAAAGCGAAACTTATCATTGACCTTTGATGTTTAGTGGCATTCCTGTTGTTAAATCCCTCTTTATCACTATCCAGGCATTCCATTGACCAGAAATTGAACTGAAGTAGCCACATGAATAATATAACTGTAAAGGCAAGTAAAGAGTTGAAGAATCGTCCAGTAAGTAACTCGTCTTCTGTCTTCCCAACGCCTATCCACTATCTGCAAGGCATAAGTCCAGCTTGTGCCAGAATACTCTCTGCTTGCCAAGATGAGCGCAGCCCCACTAATACACAAGGTATTTGAAACCATCCAGGGATTAGCTGTTAGCCTTCCATCTTCAACGTTTATAGCCTTCACCGATGCACTATGGCACCAGTGTGTATCATCTGCAAGGTGCACTGCAGTAACTCACTAAGGCTCCTCTGACAGTTTCCAGACCTGTGACCTGTATGCCTAGTTGGACAAAAGCAGCAGATATAAGGGAACACCACCATTTACAAGCTGATTTCCACACCACACACCATCCTGACTTGGAACTATATTGCCATTCCTCCAGTGTTGCTGGGTCACAATCCTGGAACACTTTTTTCCAAGAACACTGGATAGCCATACTTTCCAAGGACTACAGTTCATGAAGGTAAATCACCGCCATAGTCTCCAGGATAATTAGGAGTGGGTAATAATTACTACCCTAGCTAGGAGACCCTCATTCCATAAACAAATTTAAATGAAAATAAATAAAGTAATTTGTACCAAACCTTTTTCAAAAGTCTAATGAGGTTTCATCCAGCACTAGCCTAAGCTGTGGAAATGGTCATGGAATACTTTGTGCAGTCAGTACTTGAAGTCTTTCTCATCTAACATCAGGAATCTTGTACTACAGTTGAAATTCCAGAGAATTGTCAAATGACAGCATAGCAAAGTCATACTTGTCAAATCATACCAAAAAAAAGTGAGGACTGCAGACGCTGGAGATCATGGTCAAGAGTATGGTGCTGGAAAAGCACAGCAGGTCAGGCAGCATCTGAGGAGCAGGAAAATCGACATTTCGGGCATAAGCCCTGGCCAATGCCCCGGTCTCCTCCATCACTTTTGCTGGGTATGTCATATCATTCGAGCAGAACAGAATCATCTATGTGGTAAAATAGTGTATATTCCAGTAGAAGTGAGCTCTTGGAATTCTTAACGACGCGAAACTACATGAAGTATCAATGTATCAAATCAAATGTGGGGAAGGATAGCTGATTACCAGCTACTGTCCTGCCTCAGATGTTCCAATCTTCTGTGTGTGTATCACTTGAAAGAAATAAGGACGGTGGCAAGGGCACAGAGTGTAATATTAGTGGGGGAATTCACTTTTCATCAAAAGTGGCTCAGTACTAAGTTGACTGAGTCAGAGACAAATATGTGCTAGACTTGGCTTGTGACATGTGGTTACACAACTAACACAAGAGGAGTTACCACTTGTAGGAGCTGCATCTGTCCGTGACACTTTGCAGAGATGAGCCCTGACTCTGGATGAGGGATTCCAGATTGTTTGTTTCATTCTGTACTATTCCTAACCCAGAGGTTCAGTTTTCCAATCTCACTGCAGCAAGATATATAGCTAACACAGTACAAATTGGTAATCAGTTGAGAGTCTGAATAACTCATTACAAAATGGGGCATTTCAATCGACAAATGCAGTGAGCCACTATCCACTTTCATTACAGAAGATTTTCATAATGTAGTGAGCTCACTGGTAAGAATATTGCAGATAGCCTCCATTATTCATTACCTGCTCTCTGTGTGTGCAGCTCCATTTTTGTTTATTTGCTTTCCTTATGCAGTGGGACGTAACCGTTCTAATGTAGTGTTTCTCCTCTATGGCCTGTTCTTTTCATGCTTTAACTGTACTGGCTATGTATTGGAATTTCTTCCTCATCGATACTCTAAAGTATTGCCTCCTTCACTTGAAATAAATCTTTCTTATATCTGAAGATTTCTATGTTAAAACTAAGTTGCTTCGATATTGGCTCCTTTATCTCCCTGGCTGAGCCATCGTTGCTGAATGTTGTGAACTTGCCTGCATGGAGTACTTCGTAACACAAATTGACATTAACCCTGTGAATATAATACATCTTTATTACGAATCGAACGAGGATGACGATTAATCGAGGCTTCTCTCTCTCTCTCTCTCTCTCTCTCTCTCTCTCCCTCTCCCCTTGCAGTGAGGACTGCATTGTTTGCTCACCACACCCTGCTAGATTTTTTTCTCTTGCATCTCAAGACTGTGTCTGGCTGCAGTCGGATGTGGCACGCAGCCATAAACCATTACAGGCATTTTACGGAGCTATGCTGAGCTGACTCTCTCACTGCTGCAGCTGGTATGGCGTTTTATTTTGTTGTGACCTGACATTTTCAAAACGATAAGCAATCTAATAGGAGGCTGAAAGTGACTGGTGCCACCCAGCTGAATATGCGAACACAGATTCTGAGCATGCAGCCAGTGAAGCAGCGTTCCTTTTAAAACCTCCTACTGTACATATCTCTAGTGCAGCAAAGGCAAACACATCAGGCTGAGGCATTTTTCTGTGCAGTGGGCATAGCAATGAACGTCTGCCAGAATGGATCAATATGAGACAGCCCTTCTCATTGGCCAGCCGCCCAGGCTCTCAGTGCAACGCAGGTCCCAATTGGCTCTCCTCCTTACCATGTGCGGCTTTATGAAGGGAAATGGCCCTTTTTTTTAATCTCCAATGGCTGACTGCAAAATGCTGCACTGTTAGTGTCTGAACGTTTTATGGCATGTTGGTAGGACTGTCATGAAAATCAAGGTTATGAAGGAGAGCTTGTATATTTTTAGTCTGTTTTCCCTGACATCTTCTTTCTTTCCCCACAGGTTGCTGAAAAGTGCCTTTTCTGAAGAATCTGCTGCTTGGATTTCTGTCTCTGGCTTTTTTTTTTCTTTTTGGCTTTGCTTAAAGCAGCTCTTGGAGACGACAAATCATCTATCCTTTTCGTTTCGCCGAACGCCTTTTTTTTTCTCCTGGTCTTTTTCACGTCTAACAGCAAGTATTTTACCCCACTGTTTTTTTTTCTCTTCACTCCATCTTCATCTTCCGTCGTCTCACGATCAGTTAATGCGCGGTCTTGGGAATAGGAGAAAGACAGAGATCTTCACCTCCTTCTCCCCAAGAGAAGTGAAGCTTAACTATAAAGCGAAGCACCGACAGCAACATATGCTACGAGAGAATTAATCAAAACCATTTACTGGAGAGCACGGAATTCCATTGACAGGCTGCTGTTACCTTCAAATAACTTCTTCACTTGGCACAAAAAGTGATATTTTTCTGCCAACGCACATCTAAAGGGGCTAACCCGTTAATCAATGCCCACCCATTTATGTGATGAATTATTTTTAATTTAAGATTTGGCTCTTTGACTGATGTCATGTTTCTGCACAACGATCTGACTAACTGAAAACCTAAGTGCTGAGAAGAAAAAAAGTATATTTTTTAACCAAAGGAACGACTTTATTTGTTAAGTTATAATTTTAACTTACTTTTATACACTTTTTTCTAAAACTGTTACTGTTGTGGGGGTGGGACAGAGAAAAAAAATAAAGTGAGGGGGATTTCGTTACCCACATATCCTTTCAGTTTCCTAATATGGCTGTGAATGTTTCAATGATCCGTGACACAAAATGGCTGACGTTGGAAGTGTGTCGAGAATTCCAGAGAGGGACTTGTTCCCGGTCCGACGCGGAATGCAAGTTTGCCCATCCTTCACGAAGTTGCCATGTTGAAAACGGTCGTGTCATTGCCTGCTTCGATTCACTGAAGGTAAGAACCTGATTGTTTATATTTTTAATAATTTGTTAATTTCATTTTTATCACAAACATCATGCTTGTGGATTTTAAATGTTTAAAACTGTTTTTGATTTTGAAAAGGTGGAGTGTTGCTAAAGGTAGTTTTGGTAGTCTGGCTCCTAATGTTGCATTATGTGGCTTCCCTTCCTCAATACTTACCAAATACAGTGGGAGAAGGAAAGGTGGGGCTTGAATGCTGTAAGCATTTAAAATTCTTGGATGCCAACCAGTTCTGTTTACCGTGTCACTGTTTTTGGGTTAGTTGAGTTCAATAGTTGAGCTAAAAGCCTTTTGATGAAGTCAGTGGATCATTCTTAAAGGGGTTCTGCCTTCGCAACATCATTGCTTGAAGTCAGATGACAAAGGCCATTTGAGTCTCATTTTCCAACGCTAACTCCGCTTCAGAGTGCGACAGTTGTATTGGCTTTCATCACCCTTTCAAGTAGCTCCATTCCAGCTGCTAGAAAGTCTTTTCCAACAATCTTTAACCCAGTGCCCTCTGTTATATTGCTGCTTTGATATGTTAGATTCACTGTGGAACCATGCCCTTTACCTCAAAGGGTCTGGAGTGCTTCAGGGGTGCATTATTTGGTTGGATATTATTGATCTGATCCGACATAATCCAGTTCTGGACAATGCAACTCAAGAAGGCTGTATTCACATTGGAAAAGGTGCACTGCAGATTGACCAATGGAATGATATTGAGGATTAAAGGGTTGAATTATGAAGATCCATTACTTAAACTTTGGTTTAGATTCCCTTTAGTTTAGATGATTGAAGGGTGGTCTATTTAAGTTACTCCAAATATTCAATAGGGTAGATGAAAACAAATTATTTCTTCAGGTGAGGTCAGAAGTGGATTCTACTGGAAGAAGCTGCATGAAAGGTAGTAAAAATCTGGAATTTCTTCTCTAGAAGACTATGGATGCTGAGACAATTGGAGCTTTCGAGGCTGAAATGATAGCTTATTGTTAAGTAAAATAAAGAAAGGAAAAAAAACTTTCTGTACCTTTCATGACCTCAGGGTATCCCAAAATATTCACAGCCAGTTAAATCCAACTTTTTAAGTATAGTTGCTATTGTAATATAGGAAACATGACAGCCAATTGAACACAGTAAAATTCCACAAATGTTAGTCAGATGACATTATAAACTGTTTTATTTTCAGTAATATTTTTTGTGAGATAAATATTTTAAACTTTGAAGTTAAGGGTTTTGAGGGATATGGAGCAAAAGTAACCAATAAAATGCAAATGATCTTATTGAATTGCAAGCAGATTTGAGGGGCTGACATCTTACACCTAATCCTATTACCAAAAGTTAACACTCTCTGTCCTGTTGTTTACTTTGAATATTTCTAGAAAGTCTCTTCTGCACTGCCTCTGAGGTTATAGAGTCCCAAGTAATAAAGTTGCTCCTCACATTCCTTCTCATTGATGCCAAGGACAAATCATCTCCTTTCTCTTCTCCGTTGTACACAAGGATCAACAAAACCACAAGTTACTAGGGCAGTTTCACAAATTAGTGTTTACAAATCCCTTTTTTATTTCTAATCACTAAGATCTCACGGGAGATGGTTCCATCTTGCAACATCATCAAATACAAACTGTTTGACTTTTAGACCCAGAAAGAGATTCAGTAGAGCTTTTTCCTGAAGACAGTCCTTCTTAATATTGTTTTTTCTTAAAGGCATTATGAATAGATTACACATTAGGAAATGTGATAAGTATGAGAACTGTTATAGAGTTAATTTGGAATGTGACAAAATGAAATGCTGCTTAGAATGAAACAGCATGAAGGTCAAAAGTCTTTATTTGAAACCTTCAAATTCTTTACTTGTTAATCACTCATTTTGAGCTGTCAGTCCTTTTTTTTTTGTCTTGCTTTTAACTTTTTTATGGACTAATGTTTCCGATTTCCTGTTTTACCTTTTTACTGTGTTGCAGCTTCTTATATGTATGACTATCCTTTTGAATTGTTTGAATTTATCTGGTCAGATTTCAAACCCTGTTAAAGAACTGAAGTCTTATTTTAACCTTTATTATAATCACAAATAACATCTTATGTGACTGTTAATGGAGAGCTAAACCTTTTTATCCTTGCTAACTTGTCTTCACCTTCGATATGGTTTACCACATTGCCTCTTTGTCAATATCAATGCTTGGTTCTGTTCTTATCTATCCAGTTGAGCCAGGGAATAAACTAGAATGGGCTGTCATTCAAATCTCAGCCTGTTCCCAATGAAGTTCCGCAGGATGCAACCATGATCCCTTTCTATTCTTTATTTTAATGCTGCCCCTCAATAACATTATCCAAAAACATGTCAGATTTCACATGCAGCTCTATCTCTCCACCATCTTGTTCAATCCCTCCACTGTTCCTGTATTGTCAACACTGCTTGCCTGATATCCAATAGAAATTTCTGCCAGTTAAATGCTGAAAGATCCACAGTCATTGTCTTTGATCCCATCACTAATTCTGTGCCCTACCCACCAACTCCATCTCCTCCCTGGTTGCTGTTGGACACAGTCACAGACTGTTTATAACCATCGCCATCTCATTTGACCTTGAGCTGAGCTTTTGACCCTGTATTCCTCTGCGACCAAAACAGACTCCCTACACTTCCCAAAATCATTATCCATTTCTATCTCCCCTCTAGCTTGTCTGAAGCTGAAACTCTCAACCATGTTTTTGTTATTGCTTAGACTTGTTTTTTCCAATTCACTTTGGTTGTTCTCCCACCATCCTCCCTCCATTACTTTGAGCTCATGCAAAATTCTGCACTGCCTGCCTAACTCTCATCAAACTCTCAAATAGAGGCAAAATACAGTAGATAGTAGCAATCTGAAACAAGCACCAAAAATGCTGGAGAAACTCAGCAGGGCTGACAGCATCTGTGGAGAAAGAAACAAGAGTATGGTATGACTCTTCTTCAGAACTATACTGAGCTTTTACAGCATTCTTGATGTTCATTTCTCATCAAATCCTGTTCACCCATCATACCTTCAGTCACTGAAATGCATTGGCTCTCAGTCTGGCAACATTTTAATTTAACATTCTCATCTTAAATTTGTGATTTCTTCCTTCCCTAACTTTGTTACTTGCTGCAGACCTACTGCACTCCAAAATTGCAAATTACTCCATTCCTGGTCTTTTGGGCATTTTCTTTCAGCCATCTAGACTGCAGATCTGGAATTCCTTCTTCAACTATTTATACTTCTTCAAGCTGCTCCCTAAAATTTACATCTTGCCAATATATTTGTCATCTTGGTCCTAATGTCTCCCCCTTTGTTCACGAGGTTTTTTTTGTTCCTACTTTGAAATGTTTTCCTGCATTAAATTTGCTATAAATTTGCAAGTTATTGTGGCTACTGGCGTGGATGTTTTACTTATGTAAACTTGTGAATGAGACAATGCCTTTAAAGGACTATGTTCTACCTGGTAAACCTTGAGTGTTTGTATAGCAGATCTAATAGTAGTTTGTAGGAGCAAATTACTGCAGATACTGGAATCTGTACTTAAAACAACAAATGCTGGAGATCACAATGGGTCAGACAGCATCCATGGAGAGAGACCAAACTAATGTGTTGAGTCTAGATGACTCTTTATCAGAGCTGAGCTGAGGTAGGTGATTGTCCCGTCAGAACGGTTTGCAAGTTTTTAAAAAATGACATTTTAGGAGATTTTCTCTTGGCAGTTTAGACTTTACCTGCAGATGAACTGGTGTTACATTATTAATAGAGTACATGATGAGATTGCATGCTTACCCCTGTTGATTGAATTAACCCCAGAATGGCTCATGATGTATTATAGAGAAATAGTAGTGGATTGTTTTTTGATTCCTCTGAAGTGGCTTGGAATGAAAATTTGCTTGGGTTCCAGCTTATGGCAATTATATAAAAACCAATGTTCTAATGTTACAGCAAGTTTAAAGAAAATATTCATGGCATCTGGGCATCACTTGTAATGCCAACATTAACCTCACATTTCTAATTGCCCTTGAGAAGATGTGGTCAGCTATCTTCTTGAACCACAGCAGTCCATGTGTTGTAGGTGTGCCAACCATGCTGTTAAGGAGAATATTCCACAAAGTTTATGTGGTGACAGTGAAAGAGTGGTGATTGTTCCAAGTCAGGAAGGTGTGTGACTTGGTGTGGTAGTAGGTGATGGTGTTCCGAAGTATCTGGTGCCCTTGTCAAATTAAATGCTGAGTTTGTGAGGTTGGAAGTTTCTGTTGAAAGATAAAGTGAATTGCTGTAATGCTTTTTGTAGATGGTACACACTGTTGCCACTGCATCAATGGTGAAAGGAATGAATGTGGAAGGTCTTGGCTGGGGCACCAGCCATAAGACCATAAGACACAGGAGCGGAATTAAGGCCATTCGGCCCATCGGGTCATATGGACGGTGGTGTTCCAGCTAATTGGTACAAATTTTTTCAAACAATTAAACCCTCCGAAACATTAATTATTCCCTTCACATCTACCTAACGTCTTTTAAATCAACAACAGAATCTACGTAAATATGCAGTAAGTGTACCTAAAGGAGCACGGTAAAAATTTTGACCAACCAGTAAGGACATTGCAATATTAAATCTTAACCAATTCACAAATAATGTAGCAACCTTCATTTTACAGTATACTGATTTAATAGTGCCCTCCTACTTTGTTTTAAATAGGGTTGGAATATGGAAGCAACTAGGAATTCTAGATTATTTCTCCCAAAGTCTGTTTGTCAATCGCTCATTGCACAGTGAGTTGTGTGGGAGGAAATAGAAGGTGCCAATGAACACTGCATCGAGTTTGCTACACACTTTAAAACATAATGGCCTATTTGCCCAATACCTCAGCTTGTGTCTTCATAGATATTCATGGTTGGGGGAAGAAAAGATCAGTCAAGAAATTGGCTTAAATTTGAATTTGATGGTGCTCAGATTAGCTTTACTGTACTTGGAATCAGTGCATTACGTTAACTTCAGGTACAGAATTGGTCTGAGAGAACATATGGTGGTGTTATGGAAGGAGATGCTGAAAGTGAGCACCAGGGAAACAAATTTGAAAAGCTTTTGAAATGTTCAGGAGGCTATCCAGTTTAATAGTAACAAGGGCTGTGAAGGAAGTGAGGAGGAGAGGATTAAAAAGTCACGGGAAATATGGGGAAAGGAACACCAAGGTTCCTGAATGAAAACAGGAATTGCTGGACAAAGGCAGATGAACTTGGCCTCAACCATCCTAGTAGTTGAATAACAACATAGTGGCTGCAAGAGCAGGCCAGAGGATAGGGTTTCTGGCATGAATAGCTTGGCTTCTGACTCAAGTCTGTCCACCATCTATCAAACCTAATACTGATCTGAAATGGAATAGTCTGCACTTCCCTGAAGTAACACTCGAGCTCAATAATATAGAACTTTACAGTACTGAACGAGGCCATTTGACGTACCTTGTCTGCACTGACTCCTGAAAGAGCTACCCAGCTAGTCCCACTCTCCAGCCATACCTCCATAACCCTCTAACTTCACTTTCAAATATATATCCAGCTTTCCTTTGAACCCTCCGATGGAATCTGTCTGCACTGCCCTCTCAGGCAGCACAATCCAAATTCTAACTCTCTGAGAAAGGTTTCTCGTTATCTCACTCCTAGTTCTGTTGCTGACAATCTTGAAATTGTCAGCACTAGTTACTAACATACCAACTAGTGGAATCAGAATGTCCTCATTTACCCTGTCAAAATAATTTATAATTTTGAACACCTCGATAAGGTCACCGAATCTTCTCTGCTCCTAGGAGAATAAGCCCAATTTCTTAATCTTTCTTTGTAGCTAAAATCCTTCATACCTGGTATCATTCTAGTAAACCACCTTTGAATTCTCTCCAGGGCTTTAAACATCCTTCCTTAAATAAGGTGCTCGGAACTGGACACAGTACACAAGTGTGGTCTGACGGATGATTTGTAGATGTGTAGCATCATCTCCTCGCTTTTTAAACTCCTATGCCTCTATAAACCCAAGAATCCTATAAGCCTTCTGAACAATTGTTTCAATTTGCCTGGCCACCTTCACAGATTCATACACATGAACCCCAAAGTGCCATTGCTGCGGTACTTCCCTCTGTGTTGTACCCTTGAGCCCATATAGTTTCTATTTGTATTTGTTCTACCAAATTGCATTACATCATATTTCTCTGTATAGAAATTTATCTGCCAGGTATATGCCCATTTGGCATACACTTGTCAATGTCCATCTGAAATCACTCAGAAGCTTTCTCTCAATTCACTGTTCTCCCCAACTTGTCTGCAAATTTACAGACATTGCCTTCAGGTCCCATTGCCAAATTGTTTATATAAATCAGAAAAAACAAGAGTCCAACACCAATACCTGGGGAACACCACTTTCAGCTTGTTTCCAATCTGAGAAATGCCCATCTATACTGGTCCTGTTTCCTATCTTTTAGCCTTATTCTAATTCATACTGCCAAGGACTGATCAATTCCAAACGTTTCTAATTTGCTAACTAACCTGCCATGTGGCATTGTATCGAATGCTATCTGAAAGTCAGTGACAGTCTGAACATCAGGAAGAATATATGCGGCTTGATTGACACCATATCCACCATCTTCAACATTTCCTCCCAAAAGTACTGCATGGTGATTGTAGAGTAATGCACAACCTGTCTGTACTCTTTTGACAACCCCTTCCAAACTCATTATCTGTACTGGCTCCTACAAGAGCTACTCAGCTAGTCCCACTCGCCAGCCCTACCTCTGTAACCCTCTAACTTCACTTTCAAATATATATTCAGCTCTCTTTTGAACCCTCCGATGGAATCTGTCTGCACTGATGGAGGACTAGTGCTGCAGATACATGGGAATACCACCACCTGCATGTCCCACCCCATCCTAACTTGAAAGTGAAGGGACAGCAGTATATTTCTACTTGGTTGTCCTGTAACATTCTTCCCAACAGTTCTGTGGGTGTACCTACACCATCTTGATTACAGTGTTTTAAGAAAGTAGCTCATCACTGCCACCTCAAAGGTAATTAGTAACGGGCAATAAATGCTGGCTTAGCCAGCCACAACCACATTCTGTGAATAAATGTATTTTTTTTAAAAAACACTACAATAATAATGGATTGATTAATCGCCAGTTCTATCAGTTAGTGTAAAACATGTCCAGACATGAGGTGAAGTAGCCCCGTAATATTGGAGAGTTTTGGAAGCCATGAATCCAAAATCTAGAGCCTGCCATGCTCTCCATATGTCAAGTCTCAAATTAATCATGTAGCCTATTCTAAAATACTATTTTCTGAAAAATAGCAGAATGTGGAGTAATGCAACAGGCTCCCCGTTCTGTCTGTTTCTGAAGGCAAGGTTATGCTGAATATTGTGAAGGAGAATCCCTGACATTTTTGTAGGTTAACTCTACAGCATATCTGCTAAGATATGAAAAATCCTTTATACCACAGCTGATTCTAACGCTGACTGGTTTCTCAGCACTCGCTTCAGGGTGGTTGTGGATAAATTTACAGCTGATGGCACAGATCTTTGCTACAGCCTCTGAATCGATTCAGATTTTGTGAAAATCTGTTGTGTTTGTCAGGGAGATAAATAAGTTCAGTAGAACTTTGGTGAGTGTGACTAATTAATTTAAACTGGCTGTTGACCTCTTGCTTGATAACTATCCAAACAGTCTCCATATCAACGTGATGTACTGTGACAGAAGAATCTTCCAACATTACATTTCTTCACTTATTGGCATAAATTCGTATTCCTTTTGTTCCTGTTAGGCATGGTTTAAGGCTCGCTTAGCATGTAGTGAAGAATCTTATACTTTCTACATCATTCATTAAAGGATAGCTCAGTGTTTTTTGATTCTTTAGCCCACTCTTTCTTTTTGTTCAGTGTGTCCTGGTCAGTATTTCTCTATTAGTCAGCATCAGGTGTTTTGCTAAACGACCAGTCTCATAGCCATGGTCCTATTGAAACAATTCCATTTCCTTACCAATGTTAAAGTCAAGTGAACTGTCCAAGTTATAAGTGATCCTCAAGCTGTTGAAATTCTTATCATGATGCCAAAGCTTTAAACCACCGAACATTATTTAGATCATTTTATTCATTTCTAGGCACTGCATTTCAGAAAAGATATATTGTCCTTAGTGGTTTTTAACTGTTTTGTGGAATGTAAGTACTGCTGGTAAGCCAAATTTGTTACTCATCCCTTCTGAAGGTGTTGATGAACCGTCTTTTGAACTGCTGCAGTTTATCCCATGTACGTGCAACCAAAGTGCTGTTAGGGAGATATGGTATGCATATTCACCAGAATGGTATTGGTACTAAATTATAAGGACAGTGAGGATAAAACTGGCTTACGTTCTCCATTACAATCAGAAACAGGGTATGTTATAATAGGGAGCAAAGAGATGGTCAACCTATTAATACATACATTAGTTCTGCCTTCACAAATGAAGCCAAAATAACATCCCAAGTGTTTTGGAGAACATGGTGTCTAGTGAGAGGGAGGAACTGAAGGAAATCAATATTAGTAGGGAAATGGTATCAGGGAATTTGATTGGATTAAAGGCAGACAAATTCCCAGGGCCCAGTAATCTATATGCCGGAGCTTTAGAACTAATGGACACACCTACCACTTCCTCTGGCAACTTGTTCCATTCATGCACCACCTGCTGTATGAAAAATTATACTTGCACTGCTGATCCTTTTTTAAATCTTACCCTTCACACAGTAAGCCTATGCCCTCTATTTGTGACACCTCTCACCCTAGGAAAAACACTTGGCTATTCACCCTTTCCGTACTCCTGTATGATTTTATGAAGCTCCAGTGGTCTAGGGAAAAATGCCCCAGCCTATTCAGTCTCTCCCTATGAATCATACCCTCCAGTCACGGCAACATCCTTGTAAATGTTTTCTGCACCCTCTCAAGATTAACAACATTCTTCCTGTAGAAGAGTGACCAGAGTTGTATGCAGCATTCTAAAAATGGTATCACTAATGCCCTGTACAGCCACAACTTGATCTCTCAATTCCTATACTCGATGCACTGACCAATAAAGGCAAGCGTATTTCACCACCCTATCTACATATGACTCCACTTTCAAGAACCTGCTACCCTCTCTTTGTTCAGCATCACTCCTCAGGGCCCTATTATGAGCCTTGCACTGGTTTGCCTTACCAAAATGCAGCATCTCCATTAAACTCCGTTTGCTACCCATTGGCCCATCTGATCAAGGTCCTGTTATACCCTGAGGTAACCATCGTCACTATGCACCACACCACCCATTTTGATGGTGTCTGCAAACTTAATAACCATGCTTCTTAGATTATCATCCAAATCATTTACATAAATGACGAAAAGCAGTGGACCTGGCACCGATCCTTGTGACTGATGATCGCAGGCCTTCGGTCTGAAAAGCAACCTTCTACCATCACCCTTTGTATCCTTGGGAAGAGATCCAACAGAATCAGATGGATTTACAAAAAGGAAATCATGTTTGACAAAACTAGTGGCATTTTCTGAGGATGTAACCAGTAAGGTTGATGAGGGGTTGGCCTATGGATGTGGTTTACTTGAACTTTCAGAAGATTGTCAATAGGACACATCTTAGAGAGTATCATGTAAAACTAAAGGTCATTGGATTGGGTGTAGTTTACTGACCTAGAGAACTGGTTGGCCAATAGGAAACAAAGCAGGAATAAACTTTCCAACTGTCAGGCAGTGACTAGGTACTGCTGGGATCAGTGCTTGGACCCCATAAATTCAGAATGATGCAAATGAAGGAACTGGAGGGCATAGGTTTAAGGTGAAAGGAGAAAGATTTAAAGGGGCAATCTTTTCACGCAGAGGGTGGAAAGGTTGCCCCTTTCAGTGTATGGAATGAGGAAGTGATAGAGGTTGTCACAATTCTTACATTTAAACGTCATCTGGATGGGTATATGAATAGAAAGGGTGTAAGATGGATATGGGCCAAATACTGGTAAGTGGGAATAGATTAATTTAAGATATCTGGTCGGCATGGACAAGTTGGACCGAAGGGTGTGCTTTCTTGCTGTACAACTCCAAGACTCTATAATATCTTGCAAATTTGAGGCATCACAAAACTGGGTGGAAAATGAGCTGGAAGGAGGATGCAGAGATGATTCAGTGTAATTTGAACAAGTTGAGTAGACAAGTGCATGACAAATGAAACATAATGTGAGTAAATATGAGGTTATCCACTTTGATAGCAAATACAGGAAGGCACATTATTAGGAGGATGTGCAACAAGACATAGGTATCCTTGTACATTGGTTTCTGAAAGTAAACATATAGGTGCAGCCAGTGATGAAGGAGGCAAGTGGTATGTTGGCCTTCGTATCAAGAAGAGCAGGATGTCTTGCTGAAATTATACAGGGCCTTGATGAGACCACACCTGGATTATTTCTCAGGTCTTTTTACATGAGAAAGAAAGTTTTGGCTATGGAGGGAGTGCAATCCTTGAACCACAATTTGTCAGACTGATTCCTGGGATAGCAGGGCTAAGGTATGAAGAGAGACTATATTGGTTAGGCATTTTTCATTGAAGGTTCAAAGAGAGAGGATCTCATAAAAAACCTATACAATTCTAACCAGTTTAGACAAAACCAGGAGTCACAGTGTCGTCCCATTTCCCCTCCAGTTGAAGCAAAACGCTCGGAGATACAGTAGTTTTACCTTCCTTTATTCCAGGCCCTGGAGAGAGAGAAACGATCACTCATGTGCTGAGGGGCTCTCTCAAACAACGGTTTCTCAATGAACTATATAATCATTTTACAGGAAGGAACATCCAGATAAGGCAACATACATATTAATTGGGTGACCATTACAATCAATGAGTATCAATAGCAGAGACCAAACCCTTTACTGTTATACAATGAATGTTCTTAACTTTGTTAACTGGATTCATACAATGGATACTTTTACCATTGTTAGCTGACCTTGCTTACTGAATACTTCCAATATTGTTAAATGGCTGTACATAATGACTGCTTTTCTGTCTTGCTAACCCATTGTATAGGCAATTATTGCTCATCTCACTTGTCCTACAAAAGTTTTACTGACATGAAAACAGAAATTGTTGGAGAAACTCAGCAGGCCTGGCAATATCTGTGGGGAGAAAGTGGAGTTAATGTTTTCAATCCAGCGACTCTCCATCAGTACTGCCAGTGCTGCATGAATGCTTCCTTGAACCACAATTTTGATATAACAAAGAGCCTGTTGGGGCACTTCAGGGGATGATTAAGGGTCAACCCCAGGGTGTGGAATTGGAGTCACATTTAAACTAGACAGAGCAACAGGATTGCTTCCCTCAGGAATAAAAATTGACCTAGTCCTAACAGATTATAGGCATGTGCTGTCATTAGAGAGTGGTGATTTAATCGGAGGGTCAGCATGCCTGAGGCGAGGGGAGAGGTTGAGAAGGAGAATCCTTCATGGTAACTAAGCAGGTGTGGGAATTGCAAACTAGCTGTCCAGCCAATTGAGCTGTCTGTTTTTGATAATCTTGGTTTTAGGATAAACAGTGCCAGTAAGAACCCTTTTGCATTGAAATGGTGCCATGAAGTTCTTTTATGTCCCAAAGCCAGGTGACTGTGATCTCAGTTTGTGTCTCATTTGAAAGGCAGTCAGTATTGCATTGGAATGTCGACCTCGGTTACGGACTCAAAGTTCTGTAGTAAGGCTTGAAACTATGACTTTTGGACTTTTATGAGAGTGCTACCCCCTGAGCCACAGCTAAGCATTACTGTGATGGAGTCAGTCACTGTTATTTTGCATAAGTTGACAAAGGAACTTGTTTCTAGTTTACTTGTTTGCCTACTATGAGCAATGATGAAAGGTTATGTGATCTTTGCACAAAGTTGCAAAAGCCTGTAGCTAGTCTGTAATTAATGAGGCATTAAGCTTTGGAAACGTAGATATAGATATAATTATTTCAAAGACTGGAAAGAACTCTATATCCATTTTATAGTGGCTACCTCCTTCCTGAGGTTGAGAGTTACCATTAGCTACAACTGGCCTCTGATTAACCTCCAGAGTTTGCAAATTGAGACTGCTTTGCCAGATTCTGTTGGAGCAGTGATTCTAAAAGGGACGTGAAGTGTAGTTCCATTGTGGACAGTAAACATTGCACATGTTGCTGGGTGTACACAAACAACTTCACAGGTAATCTGCTCGATGTTTTCATCAAACATTTTGAGTGCACCATCTTTTAGGAGTTACAGTTTGAAGAGTAAAAGATATATAAAAACAAATGTGCATGTGCAAATGTGTCCATGAGCGTGCATTGGGTACGTCAAACAAAAAAGACATTTCTCTGTGAAGATCTGTAGTAGATTAGGAATGAGATGTACTTTCCAAAATAGTGCAGTGTGTTGAGAATATTGTAGCAAGACCCTGTGTTTAAATCACCGGTTTCTACTCTGTTCCCTAATTTGAGACAATTTAACAATAGGTTGTGGAGGTTGGCCTAAAGTAGGGAGAAGTGAAAATCAACAAGTGGATCTGAGATTGCTCACAATCCAGTGATTTACTTTTGGACAATGTGAGGGTGTCCAGTGAAGGCAGAAAAACAATATTGCAGTGATGTCTCAGGATAGCAGCAAGCTGATTGGCTGATGAAGAAAATATCTTGAGAAACTCTATCTAAATTACAGTTATTCTAAGAAAAGTGTAAAATTATTTTCGGGATAAAGTTAGCTAGTAAGACCCAAGAATTCTGAGAGGACATTTAATGCCTAGCAGGGGAGGTCTGCTGAGTGGAAGGTGTGACCTGACAAGTGGGGAGTCACATTGTACCAGTGTCCAGGATGACCACATGTGCCAGAAGTGCTCCCAAGTGCATAGATTTTGTGCTCTGGGTTTTGAAGCTCGAATGGCAGCTGGAAATACTGGCACATCCACAACACAGCTACATGGATACCACATGCAGCTGAAGGGTCCAGAAGAAAGAAGGGAATGGGTGACCACCAGGCAGCTGGAACAGGCAGGTAGTGCAGAAGTATTCAGTGATTCTACTCTCAAATTGATTTTTCCATTCTGGAAGCTGATAAGGCCACTGCTACCTCAAGGGAGTGCAGACAGAGCCAGGCATCTGGAACCACAAGCTGCCTGACTGTACAGGAGGGAAAGAAAAATAATGTAGGGACGATAGTTTAATCATCAAATGCTTAAAGTGTGGAAGCAGGCCAATCAGTCTTTTGAGTCCACACAGTCACTCCAAAGAGCATCCTACCCGGGCAAACCCCATACCCTATCATTGTAAACCTCTGGGCAACTTAACATGGCCAATTCACCCAACCTGCACATCTTTGAACTGTGGGAGGAAACCTGAGCACCCAGAGGAAACCCAAGCATATTCAGGGAGTACGTGCGAACTCCATACAGACAGTCACCCAAAGGTGGAGTTGAATCTGGGTCCCTGGCGCTGTGAGGCAGCAGTGCTAACCATTGAGCCAAATAGTGAAAGAGTTCTCCAGCACAGAGACAGGCCCTTCGGCCCAAACTGTTGTATGCCAACCAAAATGTCCATCCACACTAACCCAATTTCGCTCCACTTGGCCCATATCCTTCTAAGGGGTAAAAACAATGATTGCAGATGCTGGAAACCAGATTCTGGATTAGTGGTGCTGGAAGAGCACAGCTGTTCGGGCAGCATCCAAGAACCAGTGAAATTGACGTTTCGGGCAAAAGCCCTTCATCAGGAATAAAGGCAGTGAGCCTGAAGCGTGGAGAGATAAGCTAGAGGAGGGTGGGGGTGGGGAGAAAGTAGCATAGAGTACAATGGGTGAGTGGGGGAGGGGATGAAGGTGATAGGTCAGGGAGGAGAGGGTGGAGTGGATAGGTGGAAAAGGAGATAGGCAGGTCGGACAAGTC
>NC_057724.1:4875356-5001872 GCF_004010195.1 Chiloscyllium plagiosum
ACGGCCCCACCAGCGCCACTCACCTGCATTCTGCTGACACGCCCCCCACGGACCCCACTGTCACTATCCCCACCTCCATGCTTCTCATGATGTTATGCACTTTTATAAGGTTCCCCCCTTATCTCCTATTCTCTAAAGAAAAAGTCCTAGCTTATTCAACCTCTCACCATATCTCAGACCATTAAGTCCTGGTAACATCCTTGTAAGTTTCTTCTGTACTCTTTCCAGTTTAATAACATTATCCCAAAATAAGGTGACCAAAACTGAACACAAGACTCCAAGTGTGGCCTTACCAATGTCCTGTACAACTGCAACATAACTTCCCAACTTTATACTGAACACCTTGATTGATGAAGACCAGTGTGCCAGAAGCCTTTTTTCCTGTCTTGTCAGCCTGTGACTCCACTTTCAGAGAACCGTGTACCTGAACTCCAATGTCCCTCTGTTCCACTACACTCCTTAAGGCCCTACCATGAAACTCCTACATTGATTTGATTTTCCAAAATGTAAGACCTCACACTTGTCTATATTAAACTCCATTTGCCATTCCCTAGCTGATCAAGGTCCTGCTGCAATTTGCAATAATCTTTCTCACTGTCCACGTTGCTGCCTATTTTATTGTCGTCTGCAAGCTTACTAATCATGCCTTGTACACTCTCCTGCCGATCATTGATATAGATAACAAACAGCAATGGGCCCAGCACCGACCCCTGAGGCACTCCAGTAGTCACAGGCCTCCAGTCTGATAAGCATCCTTCCACTATTACCTTCTACTACTTACCGTCAAGCCAATAGTGTATCCAATTTGCCACCTTCCCCTGGAGTCCATGCGATCTAATTTTCCAGAGCAGCCTACCATGAGGAATCTTATCAAAGGCCTTACTGAAATCCATATAGATGGCATCTATTGCCCTCCCCTCACCTTTCTGGTCACTTAATCAAAGAAGTGTAAACAGTCTGATAGTGATCGGTGATTAATTTGTTAAGGGAATAGACAGGCGTTTCTGTGGCCACAAACGTAACTCTAGGATGATAAGTTACATGTTTAGTGTCAGGGTCAGGGATGTCACTGAATGGAAGCATCTTGAAGGTAGAAAGCAATAAGACAGAGGTTGTGGTACAAATTCGAACCAACAACATAGGTAGAATGAGGGATGAGGTCTGGCATCAAGTGTTCATAGAGCGAACCTGTAGATTAAGAAGCAGGACCTCTCATATTATAACCTGAAGATTACTCCCAGTGCCACAGGCAAGTGAGCTCAAAAATAGGAGAATAGACCAGCTGAAAGCATGGCTCAAGAGTTGTTCAGGAGGGAGGGTTTTAGATTTCTTGATCAGTGGGACCATTTCTGTGGAAGCTGAGACCTCTACATTCGGTCTGCACCTGAACCAGAATGGGGCTAACATCTTTCTGGAAGCCAATGCTGTTGGGAGATGTTTAAACTAGTTTAGCCGGGCAGGGCACGCAGCGCATTAATTCAGTACTGACACAGCATAACTTGGAAAAGGAACCCAGGCAGAGCAAGTTCAGCCATGTGGTGTCTTGAGAGAGTAAAGCAAGGCTGAGTGACCTCTACTTTAATGCCAAGAATACTATAGGAAAGTCAGATGAGGTAAGGAAATGGATTGTGTTATGACACAGAGGTGAACCCTTCTGTTAATTAAACCAAACACCCAGAAAAGGTTACCTCACCTGCTAATCTGCTAAAATATGAGTGATAGAGAACTCCCAAATTCCACTATTTAAAGAAAATAACATCAATTTATTTTTTAACTCTAAAAGTGAATGTTAAACAACAACTATTCACAACTCTAAGCCCCCCTTTCTCTTAACTGATTACTTTCTGCTTCCAACTCTATAACAATATGCTGTTCCAATAAGACACTTATTAAAATTACGTCAACTTAATTTCAAAACCACAGTTTCTGTTGCCTACTGTCGTCACTCTTCTGGCTGAGGATCTCCTTGGGTCATCGTCTTTTTACTACGAGTATGTTTCACATGAAAAGATACCTTTGATAGAGTGTGTTTCCTAATTTCTTTGAGAGCAAGATGTTAGATGGACAATTAGCTCTCTGGCTTGATGACAGTTGATCTCTGAAAAATTTTCAAAATGACCACATTTTATACCTTCTAACATTGGATTGTCTTATTGGTTTGATGTTGGCAAAACAATAAATTCACATACAATTGGGTTTTAGTATCTTGAGATATAATTTAAACTGATTAAATTCAAATCGTTTTCAAAACAACAACGAAAATTCAGGTATCCATTTCACAGCCAAATATTTCTTATTTTCAATTTTCCAGTACACTCTGGACTGCCATCTAGTCATGTACACAGGTGAGTGTAAGCTCTCAGTTCAGAACACCATTCCCTCTCTCTTAAAGTCACATTACACGTCTTCAACCTCATAACAATTGACACAACTGCGATGTTGCCATCACAGCTGTGTTTGAAGGAGGATAAGACTGGCAACTTTAACATTCTGGGATATAGGATCTTTAGGCAGGACAGGGGAGGCTGCAAAAGTGGAGGTAGTATTGCATTATTAGTTACGGAGTAAATAAGGAGGCAAGGTTAGAGTGGTGCTGGAAAAACACAACAGGTCAGGCAGCATCTGAGGAGCAGGAAAATCTATGTTTTGAGCAAAAGCCCTTCATCAGCCCTTCCTGATGAAGGGCCTTTGCCTGAAACATCAATTTTTCTGCTTCTTGGATGCTGCCTGACCTGCTGTGCTTTTCCAGTACCACTGTAATCTTGACTCTGATCCCCAGCATCTGCAATATTCACTTTTGCCTAGTAAATAAGGAGTGAAGATAGCTTGGAAGTGTCGTCAAGTATCAATTGGGATAATCAGAGTACAAAGGGTTTAGGGAGAGCAGATTTCTCAGGGCATACATGTGTTTTATGTCAACATGTTCCTACAGTACAGAGTTGGACCTAATTCTGTGGAATGAAGCTGGGAAGATGTTCCAGGTGATAGTGGGGGAGTATTTTAGTGATCGTTCCCTTTAGTGTGAAATATAGGAGCCCAGAGAACAATGGATACGTAGGAATATTCAAGCTGGATAAAAAGGGAAAGAAGTTTATAACAAAGGGAGCACTGGAGACATGTCACTTTAAGAAAGTTATTTTATCCTTGGGTATTTGCATAGAGGTGGTAAAGGTAGAGGTGCGGAAGGGTTTAGTTCAACAATGGAAGGGGTGTGGCCAATTCTCCCAGATCAGGCATTTTCTAAGTTAAAAATCACACAACACCAGGTTATAGTCCAACCGGTTTAATTGGAAGCACACTAGCTTTCAGAGCGTCGCTCCTTCAGTGGAGGGCTCAATCCTAACACAGAATTTATAGCAAAAATTTACAGTGTGATGTAACTAAATTATACATTGAAAAATTGATTATTAAGTCTTTTATCTGTTTGAATACCATGAAAGTTTCACTTCTTTCATGAGTAAATCGCAAAACCTTTTTTTAAAAGTTGCGTTCTCAGGTTAGCTGTTAACAATGGGTGATAGCTAAACAATATGTTGAAGGTGTTAGCCCCCTGTGTTCTCTGTCTATGCCATGATGTTTAGATTGATTCTAATCTAAAAAATGAGATAACGGAGATTTACATGAATGCATGCAGTTTTTGAGCAAAATACAATGTAACCCTAGGAATATCTTTGTGTGTGTGTAGTGCAATGGTGATCACCTGTAATGTGACATGAACCCAAGGTCCTGGTTGAGGCCCTCCCTACGGTTACCGAACTTAGCTATCGGCTTCTGCTCGGCCACTTTTCTCTGCTGCCTGTCCCGAAGTCCGCCTTGGAGGATGGTCACCCGAAGGTCCGAGGCTGAATGTCCTGGACCACTGAAGTGTTCGCCAACTGGGAGGGAATACTCCTGTCTGTTGATTGTTGTGTGGTGCCCATTCATCCATTGCCGTAGCCTTTGCTCGGTTTCCCCAATGTACCATGCCTTAGGGTATCTTTGCCTGCAACGTATAAGATAGACAACGTTGGCTGAGTCACATGAGTACCTGCCATGTACAAGGTAGGAGGTGTCCCCACACATAATGGTGGTATCTGTGTCCACACTCTGACACGTCTTGCATCGCCTATCGTGACAGGGTTGTATGGTGTTGTCCTAAGAGCCGGGCAGCTTGCTACAAACAATGATCTGTTTGAGGTTTGGCGGTTGTTTAAAGGCAAGTAGTGGGGGTGTGGGGAAGGTCTTGGTGAGATGTTCATTCTCATTGATAATGTGTTGCAGGTCACGAAGAACATGGCGTAGTTTTTCAGCTTCTGGGAAGTACTGAACAACGAAGGGTACCCTGTCGGTTGCCTTACGTGTCTTGTCTCCTGAGGAGGTCATTACGGTTCCTTGCTGTGGCACGTCAGAACTGGCGGTCTATGAGTTGGGCATCGTGCCCTGTTCTTGTGAGGGCATCCCTGAGTACTTCCAGGTGTCTGTCACGTTCCTCCTCATCTGAGCAGATCCGGTGTAGACGTAGGGCTTGTCCATAGGGGACGGCTGTTTTAATATGTTTTGGGTGGAAGCTGGAGAAGTGTAGCATTGTGAGGTTGTCTGTGGGTTTGCAGTAGAGTGTGGTGCTGAGGTGTCTATTCTTGATGGAGATGCATGTGTCCAAGAATGAGACAGATAGTTGAGAGGAGTCCATGGTGAGTTTGATGGTGGGATGGAACCTGTTGATGTCACTGTAGTTTTTATCAGTGACTTCTCACCACGGGTCCAGAGGAAGAAAATGTCGTCAGTGTACCTGGTGTATAATGTTGGTTGGAGATCCTCCATAGAGAAGAAGTCTTGTTCGAACCTGTGCATAAAAATGTTGGCATATTGGGGTGCAAATTTGGACCCATGGCTGTTCCATGTGTCTGGATGAAGAACTGGTTGTCAAAGGTGAAGACGTTGTGATCAAGGATAAATACGGTCCCATTGCCCGACACGATGGGACGTCCTGGTGTGTTAGCTTTGTGTACCTTTGGAAGGCAGTAAAAGTCGCCTACACGAGAAGTACGTGGGCTGAGGGCGCGTAGGGAACTCTGAAGGACTGGGTCCAAAGTTCTGATCAATGTGTTTAATTCACAGGCGTGTTCTTTAGGATCAGCTGATAGTTGCCTGTAGTGTTCCTGTATGTTCAGTTGTCGGTACACTTCCTTGCAGCAATCTGTTCTATTCTGAATGACAATGGCTCCTCCTTTATCTGCTGGTTTGATGACAATGTTGTGATTGGTTTTGAGAGCCTGGATGGTGTTGCGTTGTGAACGGGTGATGTTTTGCTCTACCTTGTGGGTACGGCTGATGAATCTGGCATCTATATATTTCCTGACGGTTTGAGCATACATGTCAAGTCCAGGGTAGCGACCCTCTGGTGGGGTCCAAGTTGACACCTTCTTTGATCGCTCCTCTACAGATCCCTGTGATGACTGTTCCAGTTCATCAGTGATCTCATTAGGATCACTGCTGGCAACTTGAAAGAATTCCTGGAGTCTCATTCGTCTGATGCCAGAACCAATGGGTCCATTTTGGTGGTGTGGCAGAAGTTGAGACCCCTACTCAGGACTTCAATGTCTTCCGGTCGAAGAGTGTGGTCCGATAAGTTGACAATAGACTTCTCCGCAGTGATAATGTTGTCGACTGTGGTGCCAGGGTGGGCCTTGCTATTACTGGTGAGAATGCCAAGTTTCTCCAGTTTTTTGTTCTTGGCGTGCATGTACGTGATGTAGTTTTGTCGCCTTGTCTGTTTGGCAATGTCGCGTAATTGTACTGATGTATCCTGAGTGCAGGCTGAGAGTGTGGACTCCATCTGAATTTCAAAATTGTGGCGCCTGCTGTAGAGTTGGTGCATGAGATGATTGAGGAGTTTACGAGAGGTGCGGTGGCAAAGTCTCTCTGCGTAGTCTGTGTTGTAGGTCGACTTAAGAGGGTTCGTGATCCATAATCCTTTTGGGATCTTTCCTGCTTGCCTGCATTCCTGTAGAAACTTGATGTCTTTGTCAATATGTGCGATTTTCTTGGGAGATCCTCTCCACTTTAAGCCGGCAGTTAGTGGTGTCGATAGTAGTCATGATTTGGAAATGCCGGTGTTGGACTGGAGTGTACAAAGTTAAGGTATTTTCTAGTTTGTTTTGGCTGTAGCAGTCACAAGATGTGAGAGTCCGTGGGAGTTGCAAGCTTCAGTAAAGAATTCCTCTGGCTTTCTTCTGACATCTCTTTGGATTGTGTTCCTTCCTGCCGATAATAATCTATGTATAAATTTAATAATTTTGCCAAGGGGTGTGTTTATGAAATGTTACTGAATTGGAACCGTTAATTAGTAATTATTACTGTATCGGGTTGATTAAGTTTTCCAATAGTTAAGTTATTTTAAATTCCACTTTTTTGTTCATGTTTCAATGGTAGCGTTAAAATAAATTTTGTTTTGCTTAAAGCTGAGTGGTTTCACCAGCTGTATCACACCTGGAATATCCATTTCACATTTGCCTTTAAAATAAGAAAAAGTTAGGATCTAGGCTACCTTCTTAAAATATTTTGAGTGGGTCTGGCCTGGTCCATAACAGGACGTGCAGAGGGGATCTCAAGAAAGTAGTTAGGAGAGCAAAGAGGGGTGTGAGAAAAACCTGGAGACAAGGTTTGACAAGAGGTTCTACAAGTATATTAAGACAAAGCGAATAACTAGGGAAAGAAGAGGATCTGTTAGGAACCAATGGAGCAATTTGTGTGAACCAAAAGACATTTTTCAAGAAGGCTGGTAGAGACTCACCAGGGAGCTACAGAAAAGTAAGTCTAATATAAATGGTAGGGAAAATAGTGAAGCAGAAAATTTAATCTCTGTTCAGAGACACAAGTTTGATCGGGGATAGTCAGTTTTGGATGTAGGTTTGCTCGCTGAGATGCAAAGTTCATTTCCAGATGTTTCATTACCCTACTAGGTAACCCCTTCAGTGGGCCTCAGGCGAAGCAATGCTGAAAATTCCTGTTTTCTATTTATATGTTTGGGTTTCTTTGGATTGGTGATGTCATTTCCTGTGGTGAAGTCACTTCCTGTTCCTTTTCTCAGTGGGTGGTAGATGGGGTCCACATCCAAAACCTCAACCTGAGCGACAAATCTACTCAAAACTCACGAAGGGGATAGTCAGTGTGGCTTTGCCAAAGTCTGGTGGAATATTTTAAGGAAGTGACCGAATATTTGGATGAGGATAGGACAGTTGATATGATTATTGAAAGTCATAGAGTGCTACAGCATGGAGACAGGCCTTTTGGCCCAAATTAGTCCATGCTGACTAAAATGTCCATCCGCACTAACTCCATTTCCCTGCACTTGACCCATAATCTTCTAAATCTTTCATATCCATGTGTTGTCCAAATGAGTTTAAATGTACCCACCCCAACTACTGCTCCTGGCAGCTCATTCCATATGCGTACCATCCTTTTGTGTAAAAAAATCAAAGTTGCCCCTCTGGTTCCCTTTAATTCTTTCTCCTCTAACCTTAAACTGAAGCCCTCTAGTCCTCGATTCCCCAACCCTGGGAAAAAGACTGAGTGCATTCAGCCTATCCATGCCTCTCATGATCTTATATACTTCTATAGGGATAGGCCAGGTATTTACAGACCAGACCAGTCAGTGGCAGGGAAATTATTGAAGTGGATTTTGGCAAGGACTTTAACAAGGTCCTATATCGGAGTCTGATAAACTAGGTAAAGACTCATGGGATCCAGGGTAAAGCTGGCAAGTTGGATCTAAAGTTCATTACATATCCTATTCAATACAACATTAGATGGGATCTGGCAAGCATAGATTGGGTGCAGCTACTTGCAGGTAAATCTACATTTGAAAGTGGGAGTCTTAAAAATAGTGTAGTGAGAATTCAAAGCCAGCGTATTTCTCTAAGAGTGAAGGACAAGGGTGGCAAGTCTAGGGAAACTTGGATGTCTAGGGATATCTGGAGTTTCATAAAAGAAAAAGGAAGTATATGTCATGTGCAGTGAGTTGAATGCCAATATTATGGAGAATGAAGGAAGTTGCTTATAAAGCAAATTAGGAGAATAAAGAGGGGCCACAAAACATTTTTGGCAGATGAGATCAAGGAAAATTCCAAGGCTCTTAAATATATTAAGAATAAGAGAGTAATTACGTGGAAAGAGTAGAACCTATTTGAGACCACAGGGGCAACTTGTGCATGAACGTGGTGAAGTCTTGAAGTGAATATTTCTCATTTGTATTCATAGCAGGGAAAGGCTTTGGAGCCAGGATTTTATTTGGGATAGTGAAGTTTCAGAACACAGAAGTTAAATAAGGAGGAGATATTAAATGCTTTAGTGGGCATAAAGATACATAACTGCTCAGGGCTTGATGAGATGTGTCTCAAGTTGTTATAGGAGACGAGGAAGGAGATTGCTGGGGCCCTGACCAAATTATTTAATATCTTTCTGGCCACCGGTGAAGTGCTGGATGACTGGAGGATAACTCGAGATTCCTTTGTTTAAGATGGACAGAAGGGATAGGCCAGGTATTTACAGACCAGTTTATCTGAAGTCAGTGGTAGGGAAATTATTGGACAAAAATTTCTGAAGGACAGAATTAATCAACACTTGGAAAGGCAGGGATTAATCAGCTAAAAAAACCTCAATTGTTGAGCATGGATTTGTTGGAGGGAAATCCTGTCTGATTAGTATAATTCAGTTTTTTTTGAACAGGTGAAGCTAGGGCAGTTGACTTACATGGACTTCATTAAGGTCTTTGACAAGGTCCCACATCCAAAAGGTAAGAGTCCATGTAATCCAAGGCAAGTTGGTTCCAAAATTGTCTTACAAATCGGAGGCAAAGGGTTATGGTGGAAGATGTTTTTTGTAATTGGAAGCCTGTGACCATCAGTGTATTATCAGGATCAGTGCTGGGACCCTTGCTGTTTATTATGTGCATTAATGACATGGATGTGAATGTAGAAAGTAAGATTAAGTTTGCTGATGACTCAAAGTTGTTGTTGTTGATGGTGAGGAGGATGATCTCTGGCTGCAGTCTGATATTGATCAGCTGGTAAATTGACAGAACAATCAATAGCAAATGGAATTTAATCCCGAGGAGTGTGAGGTGATGCATTTTGGGAGGAGCAACAAGAGAAGGATATACACGATGAATGTTAAGTCATAGAATCCCTACAGTGTGGAAGTAGGCCATTCAGCCCATTGAGTCCACACCAACCCTTCAAAGAGAGTAATGTAGTGTGATTTGATGTTTGTTGTTCAGCATAGACATGCTAGGCTGAAGGGCCTGTTTCTATGCTTCATGACTCTATAACTCTAAAATTAGCTTTCTGACCGGAGACAGACGGTGGTGATAGAGGTCTGTTCCTGTGGCTGGAACCTACTGTCCAGTGGCATACCATAGGGAGTAGTGCTTCATCCTTATTGTTTGTGATATTCGTAAGTGATGAATATGAGAATATGATGGGGGTGGGGGTGCGTGATGAATAAGTTTGTGAGTGATACAAGTAGATGGTTGAAAGTGAAGAGGATGGTGTTAGGTTGCAGGAGGATATAAATGGATGGGCAGATCAGTGACGGATGGAATTTAATCCTGATAGTTAAGAGGTCATGATTTTTGGAAGAAGGAACAAAATAGGGAATATTCAATGAATGGCAAGACATGAGGGAGCTCCAAGCAATAGAGGTATATTGGCATGCTTGTTTACATGTCCCTAAAGGTGGCAGGACAGGTTAACAGGGTAGTTAAGGGATATGGGATCCTTGCCTTTATCAGTCATGGCACAGATTATTAGGCTGGGGAGGTCATGTTGGAGCTGGCAGAACTTTGGTTAGGCTGCAGTTGGAGCTCTGTGTGTTATTCTGGTCATCACACTATCGGGAGGATGTCACTGGAGTGGGTGCAGAGTAGACTCGCCATGATGTTGCCTGGGATGGAGCATTTCAGCTTTGAAACTCTGGTTGTTTTCTTTGGAGTAGAGAAGTTTGATGCAGGACCTAATCGAAGTGTATAAGATTGAAGAGCATGGACAGGGCAAATAGAAAGCATCTGTTTCACTTACTGTAAGGATTGATAACAATGGGGGAATAAGTTGAAGTGAAAGGCAGGAAGTTTAGAGGGGATTTGAAGAAAAGAGTTTTAACCAGAAGGTGATGGGGTCTGGACTATGCCATCTGTCTGGCAGGCATGAAACCTCAACCTTATAAATGTATTTGGATGAACATTTGAAATGTCATAACATTGAAGGTTATGGGCCTGGTGTGGGAAAGTGGGACTTATGTAGGTAATAATATATTTTTGGTCATATAGACTCAGTGGACTGAAGGGCCTCTTCTGTACTGTATGGTTCTGTGATTCTGAGATCCAACTGTGATTTCAAACTAATCTCTGCCTTTGATAAGTGACCATTGGGTAAATTGCTAAAGGGCAGCCAGGTCCCAGCATGGTGCCCAGAAGTCTGATAATATGATTTCTAAATTGGTAGGAGGCTAACCTGTGTGTATTGTTTTTGTGATGTTGGGTGAGAGAAAAATATTGGATAGGTCATCAGGCTGAGCGTCTCTGCATCCCTGGTCATCTTTTATGGAAGTGAGCATTGCTGGCAAAGTCAGTATTTGTTGCCTATCCTTAATTGTCCTTGAATTGAGTCGCCTTTTTGGCCATTTTAGAGGGTAGTTTAGAATCACATAGCTGAGAGTCTGGAGACACTTACATATGACTGATTTTCCCTGAAGGGCATACTGAACCAGATGGGTTTTCAGAACAATCAATTATGATTTCATGGTTACTATTCCTGAGGTAAGCTTTCAATTCCACATATATTAATACATTTAAATTCTGTCTGCTGTCATTGTTGGATTTGAACTTGCGTGCCGAAAACCTTTAGCATGGGCCTCTGGGCTACCAGTCCAATGAAGATATCATTGTGCCATTGTCTTCCACTGTGAAGGCAGAGTGAGACCCTAGTCAACATCTTGTCTGAATGGCTGAGGGATTGTTGGCATCCTGTTTTGGTGTAAGTAGAATAACAGGAGATCTTTTTTAGGTTTCATTAAATGAATAAAGGAGCATGTGATACTCTCAAGACCTTGGTTGGGGCTCATGCTTCATTGACAGAGTTATAATCTGAAAGCGAATCTTGACTGTTCTGAAACAAAGAGGTTTAAGAAGAAATATAGCGGTTTTAGAAATAAGGAAAGATTTGAGAGATTAATTAGTGAAAAATTGTTTACACTGGGGTATCATTGGAGTGTATTGTCTAAATTAGCAACCAGGAAAGGGGCAGAAATCAGGAATGGCAACTGGTATCCTGGAAATGCATTCTGTCAATCATTTTTAATGCACGCCCCTCTGTCCCAAGTTGGCCAGACTCGGTGAAAATTGAATGTCTTATCCTTTTTTAGTCAGAACCTGATTAAAACTCACATATTAGCATTGCTTCTCTGTCCATAGATCTGTCAGACTACTGAATATTTCCAGCATTTTCTGTTATTTCACATTTCCAGCATGTGTATTATTTTGCTTTTAGATGAAATTGTTTAATGTAACTTAACACATTCTAAATTTTTGTCCTATTTGCAATACAACAATAGCTCAAATCTTTCTGTCAGTGAAACAGCAGAATGATCCAAAGTGCACCTTGGACCTCATGAAAGTCTCGATGCACTGATCTTCATGGGAATTGCCTGGGAAGTTTGAATGTGATGGACAATTTTCCTGCTTCATGTCACCTTCTATGAAAGTCTCCAATTCTAAGTTAGTCATAGACTTCCGGCAATTCTACATTACCTATCTGGATAGCTACCCAGGAAGTATTGGACAAATAAATTCTGGTACAATTGCCTTTTCCCAACACTCCCACTGAATGGCACCCTTCTTGCCCCTCTCTTTGCTCCCTCTCCCTCCAAAAAGTCCCTGGACTTCCCAAACATCACTCCAATCCCGATTTACTCCCTTCAACCTGACCGATTATCCCCACTCACCATAAACTAACCCATCCGTACCCTACTACAACCCTGATAAGACCTGATAGCACTGCATACCACCTCCTGATGCCCTTCGATCCAATTTGGATAGCCCTCAATGTACCCTACCCACCTGCACTTCTAGGTTACAGTTTAGGTTTGCCATAAAATTTATTTGCTTAGATGAGATTAGATTCCCGATAGTGTGGAAAGAGGCCCTTCGGCCCAACCAGTCCACACCGACTCTTCGAAGAGTAACCCACCCAGACCCATTTCCCTCTGAATGATGCACCTAACACTATGGGCAATTTAGAATGGCCAATTCAACTGAACCGCACATCTTTGGACTGTTGGAGGAAACCGGAGCACCCGGAGGAAACCCACGCTGACACTGGGAGAATGTACCGACTCCACACAGAGAGTCGCCTGAGACTGGTCCTGTGAGGCAGCAGTGCTAACCACTGAGCCACCGTGCCGCCCCAAACAGATTTAGATTTGGATTTAAGAATGATGTGTATGTGTTCAGTTTTGTATCCAATGTTTCCCTTAATCACAAACATTGAATATTTCATGTACCAGAGTGAGTGAACAGTACAATAGAGTATAGTTGCCATTTTATTTCTTTTGTCTAATAATTTTTCCTTGATGTACTCAAATGATAGTCTGTTTTATAGACACGGTTGAAGGAAGCAATTTCAATAAGAAAACCTTGTCCACGAAAGATTAGAAAATGAATTTTTTCAAGTAATTTTTAGATTGAATCCCTAATTTGTTTAGCGTATCCTAGTTGGTTTATTGATGAATTAAATACTGTTTAAATGGAAATAATTTACAGACATGTCAAATGACGCTTCTACATATGAGGAAAAAAACTAAAAATTTTAAAGAGCCGTCCTGAATCAGTGGCAGCTTTGACTGGGAGTTGTGGCCACCTTTGGGGCCAGGGCCCAATGTAGTGAATTGGATTCCTATTTGGATTTAAGAATGATGCGTATGTGTTTAGTTTTCTATCCAATATTTCCCTGGCATATTAATTTGGGCTTCAGCATGGTTGTTAATAGTATGTATGTATATGTTGTTGATTTTATATCTGTTTACACTGTAGTATTTTATAGTGCATACTATGCTATTTGTTTGTTGTATATACTACATTACATTTTAAATGTATTCTATGACATTTTTTTAAAACCATGCAGCATAATATATTAGGTAAAGGAAGTTCTTCTTAGATAATTCTAAATTTACTATTATGCCTGATTACTTCCTTGGCAATTTTACTAAATCATAGTCGTAGAGTCATAGAGATGTACAGCATGGAAACTGACCCTTCGGTCCAACGCGTCCATGCCGACCAGATATCCCAATTCAGTCTAGTCCCACCTGTTAGCACCCGGCCCATATCCCTCCAAACCCTTCCTATTCATATACCCATCCAGATGCCTTTTTAAATGTTTCAATTGTACCAGCCTCCACCACCTCCTCTGGCAGCTCATTCCATACACGTACCACCCTCTGAGTGAAAAAGTTGCCTCTTAGGTCTCTTTTATATCTTTCCCCCCTCACCCTAAACCTGCAGCCAATGGACTATTAGCACTTTTGTTTGTAATATTGCTGTCAGTAGTTTCTGTTGCTCATCATATATTTCTGGATTGATATTTATATCAAGCCTTTCAAATTGCTTTCCATTCAGTAGACTGTTGTGTAACAAAACAAAAACTATTTTGCTTACAACAAAATTCCACAAATGTCAGTGTGATGAACATCAGTAGGAGATGGTTATTAACTCGAGCAGCTATCTTGCTTAAATCTCTCACTCAAAGGTGCGTGAGACTCAAGTCCCCCTCCAGGTCGAGCATCATCCCAGATTTTGCCATTTATTTGTTGTGGCTGGGTCAATATTCTGGAACATGCTACACATCTGCTTCCAGAGGAACGCTAATCACTGTCACCTATCTGAGAGGCAAGTAGGAATGGGCAGTAAATGCAGGTCTTGTCTTGGGAGTGAGTAAACATTAAGGTAATGTGGAGTTTCACTGGTTTACCTTATAGAAAGGATAGGCACATAGAATTGTGCAGCTTGGAAACAGACCCTTTGGTCCAACTTTTCTGCGCCAACCAGTCATCCCAATTTGACCTAGTCTTATTTGGCATTTGTCCTTCTAAACTCTTTTTCCTACTCATGTAGCCATCCAGATACCTTTTTAAATGTTGTAATTGCACCTGCCGCCTCCACATCCTCTGGCAGCTCATTCCATACATGCACCACCCTCTGCATGACTCCTCAGGTCTTTTTAACTCTTTCTCCTCTTATCTTAAATGCATTCCCTCTAGTTTTGGACTGTTCCATCCTAGAAAAAAGAACTTGGCTGTTCACCCTGTCCATGCCCCTCATGATTTTATAAATGACGAAAAGCAGTGGACCTAGCACCAACCCTTGTAGCACATTGCTGGTCACAGACCTCCAGTTCGAAAAGAAACCCTCTACTACCATTACTGGCTCCCCCGGATCCCATGTGATGTAATCTCACTATCCAGTCTACCCTGTCGAACTTATCGAATTTTGAAGTCCAAGTGGACAATGTCTACCGCACTATCTTCATTAATCTTCTTTGTCACCACTTCAAAAATCTCAATCAAGTTAGTGAGAAATGATTTCCCACACACCAAGCCACTTTGACTATCTCTAATCAGTTCTTGCTTTCCAAATGCATGTAAATCTCATCCCTCAGAATCCCCTCCAACAACTTACCACTGACATTAGACTCTCACCGGTCTATCGTTTCCTTACAATCTTTCTTAAATAATGGCACCACATTAGCCATCCTTCAATCTTCTGGCACCTTACCTGTGGCTGTTGATGATACAGATATCTCAGTAAAGGGCCCAGCAATCTCTTCCCTAGTTTCCCACAAATCAAACCTGGGTGCCTACTGCCTTTCCGCGCCAGGGACCCGGGTTCAGTTCCACCCTCAGGCGACTGCCTGTGTGGATGTTTGTTTGCATGTTCTCACAGTGTCTGTGGGTTTCCTCCGGGTGCTCCGGTTTCCTCCCACAGTCCCAAGATGTGCAGGTCAGGTAGATTGGTCATGCTAAATTTCCCATTATGTCCAAGGCTATGCAGGCTAGATGGATTAGCCATTGGGGAATGCAGGATTACAAGGATTGGGCAGGGCAGTTGATTTCTGGGTGTGATGCATCTCCATAGGGTCAGTGTAGTCTTGATAAGCTGAATAGCCTGCTTTCACGCTGTAGGGAATCTATGATTCTGGGAAACACCTCATCAAGTTCTGGGATATATATTTATACACTTTAAGACATCCAGTTCCGTTTCTTCTGGAATATGAACTCTTTTCAAGACATCACTATTTATCTCGCAAAGTTCCCTATCTTCCATGTCCTTTTCAACAGTGAAATATTTGTTTGCTATCTTACCCATCTCCTATAGTTTCACACAGAGATGGCCACATTGATCTTTGAGGATCTGATTTCCAGCAACCACAGTTCTCTCGGTTTGTATTTGGATCATAAAGAGCCCTATTTTCTCCATAGTTACTCTTTTTGATCTTAATGTACTTATAGAATCTCTTCTGGATCCTCCTTAGCTTTATCTGTCGAAGCTCATGTCTGTTTTTTGCCCTCCTGATTTCTCTCAGTAAACCCCTACTGCCCTTATGCTCCTTGAGGGATTCATGTGATCCCAGCTGTCAAGGTTTAACATATGTCTCCTTTTTTTGACGAGAGCCTCAATTTCTCTAATCTTCCAGCATTTCCAGCCCTTCACAATAACAGGAACATAAAATCTTTGTACTCTCGTTATTTCATTTTTAAAGGCCTCCCTCTTTCCAACTGTCCCTTATCTGTGAAAAGTTTCCCCCAATCAAGTTTTGAAAGTTTGTCTCTAATACTGTAAAGCTGGCCTTACTCCAATTTAGAACTTTAACTTATTCATCAGTTCTATCCTTTCCAATAACTCTCTTTTTAAAACCATTACAATTATGATCACTTGCTCCAAAGTGCTTCCCCACTGATCTCTCTGTACTTGCCCTGCCTTATTTCCCAGCAGAAGGTCAAGTATTGCTCCTTCTGTAATTGGTACATCCATATATTGAGTAAGAAAGTTGTCTTGTACATACTTAATAAATTCCTCTCCATTCAAACCCTTAACCCTGTGACAATCCTGCTCAATGTTTGGAAAGTTAAAATCCCCTACCATTACAACCATATTAATCTTACAGATATCTGAGATCTCCCTACATGTTTGCTTCTCGATTGCCCACTGACTACTAGAGGCCCTGTTATACAAAGTCGAAAAGTGTGGTGCTGGAAAACCACTGCCAATCAAGCAGCATCTGAGGAGCAGGAGAGTCGACATTTTGGGCAGAAGCGCTTCATCAGGAATGGCTTATGCCTGAAATGTTGACTCTCCTGCTTCTCCGATGTTGCCTGACCTGCCGTGCTTTTCCAGCATCGCACTTTTCGACTTTGACACTCCATCATCTGCACTTGACACTTTGACCTCTAATACAATCCTAACAAGGTAATCATCCCTTTCTTATTTCTCAATTCCACCCATATAACTTCACTGGACAGTCTCCTAGCAATGTGCTCCTTCAGTACAACCATAACATTATCCCTAACCAAAAATGTCACTCCCCCTCTTCTCTTGTCTCATTTTCTGCCCTTCTTATAATATCTATACCCTAGAACATTAAGCTGACAACTCTGTCCATTCCTGAGCCACGGTTCTGTAATAGCTGTGATACCCCAGTCCAATATGCTGTCGGTTCTTCTGACTTATCTGCATTGAAGTAAATGCAGATTATCAGTCTTGCCTTGTTCTCTGCCAAGGTCTCATCTGCCTTGATCATTTGACTTGCTCCCCTTATCTACTGTACCAGGCTCAGCCTTTTTTCTCACAATTTGTGATAGTCAGATGCTATCATTGTTTCCCCTCCCCAAACTAACTTAAAGCTTTCCAAGTAGCACTAGAAGTCTCCCCATAAGGATATTGATCCCTTCCAATTCAGATGGAACCCACCTTCTATGTCATTGCTACTCCTGAAGAGATCCCAATGGTCCAAAAATGTGAATCCTTACCCCCTGCAACAGCTCCTCAGCCATGCATACATCTGCTGTATCCTCCTGTTCCTACTCTCACTAGCATGTGGCATCAGTCGTTGTACTACCATCAAGGAGCTACTTTTTAACCTCCTGCCTAGTTTCCTATATTCTCTCATTTTTCTCTCCTTTTGAGAATATTCTGCACCCTCTCTGAGATACCTTTGACTCTGGCACCAGGAAAGCAGCACACCATCCTGATGTCTCACTTGTGCATGAAGAAATGTCTGTCTGTGCCCCAGACTCGAGAGTCCCCCATAACAATTGACCATTTGGTTCTGAGCATGTTGCGTGGAAGGACCATTCCAGTTGAGTCCATAAATCTTTGTGACTTAGTCAAAACAAAATTGACATAAATGCTCATCGTTGGATGTGGTTTAAATGGTCTCCAGTTCTTAATAACTGGGAGGAGACCAGTCAGTTGACAAGAGGTTTTGGCAGTATGCAGTGTTGCCCCTTGTGATACAAGACTCCTAAAGGACAAGGAATTGAAGAGAAAATAATAATGGATATTTTGATAATTTTTTTGATAATTAAGAATAGGAAATAATGATATAGAAAATGTATTAATAGACTATTAAGCATAATATTTTGTGATGTTGTGGAATATTGGTTAATGGGTATTAAACATAATAACTCTTTGGGGGAAAAGAAAGACATTACTGGACATCATTTGTAATATCTTTGAGGAGAAAGTGAGGTCTGCAGATGCTGGAGATCAGAGCTGAAAATGTGTTGCTGGAAAAGCGCAGCAGGTCAGGCAGCATCCAGGGAACAGGAGAATCGACGTTTCGGGCATAAGCCCTTCTTCAGTTCCTGTTCCCTGGATGCTGCCTGACCTGCTGCGCTTTTCCAGCAACACATTTTCAGCCATCATTTGTAATATGTAGTATATGAAAGTATACAGGTCATATCATTAATATAAGCAGTGTAATGGTCCATGACAGCAAGTGCACCTTCTGCAAATATGGTGCCATCTAATGTAACCTTCATGTCGAAGTTAAACTGAGACCCTATCTATCCCTTGTGGTCAAGGTCAAAGACCCTATGACATTCTTTTGTATAAGAGCAGCAAGGTCTCAGTGTCTTGTCCAATATTAATCCCTTCATGTATGTCATTAAAAGAAAAGTTAATTTATCATTTACCACAGTGCTATCTGTAGAATCTTGTCATGTGCAAGTTGGCTGCTGCTTTTCCTGTTCCATAACAGTGGCTACATTTCGTTAGGACTCTGGAGTAAAAGATTCTTTTGGCAGTGCAATTTTGTTTATGGAACTGTTGGTGCTTTGCACTAAACAAATAAAAGCTGAAAGTAGAAATTTATTATAGGTACTACAATGCTATTTGAAAAGGTGCCAAGATATATCTTCACGCCCTCAAAATAATACATAGATTTTCTTTCACAAGAAACAATGGACTAATAATGGCTTCTTCACCATAGCCAGGATATGCCTGAACTACTAATGCAGAGAAAGCAGTAGTGAAGGAGCTATTAATTAATTACTGCAATGATTTCAATGATGCACATATTTAACCAATTTCAAGACATTTTGAACAGAATGGATACCTTGCTTGTTTACTGTTTGCTGTCTTGTTGCCTGATTGCTGTGACTTGTAGAAATCCAGATTAGGACAAAGATGTCATTGGTTAAATGCACTTGAAGTGTCTTCCGCCTCCTTCCACATTTTCTCTGTTTATTTAGTAGGACAAGGCTTCAGGCTATTATTATGGCCTTGGTATGTAGAATCTCCTGTTTTAATTGGCAAGGCTTAACTGAACTTTGTCACAACTTATGTTTATTAACTGCAGGTCTTAGATTACACTTGTGGTTGGAATGACCACTTACAGTAGTTTAATGGTTTCTCCTTCAACTGGTCTTACATTAGTGCTGTACATATGCATATGCGAAGTAAGTAGCAATTTTCCTCTTGCAGCTATTACATTGTTTTCTCTGGAGGAATTTAAAACAAGACGACATTAGAATTAAGGATGCATAGGTCTTTTATCATATGAAGGGAGTGACCATCCGGAACATGGTTCTCTCCCAGAAATCTGCTGACACTAGGAGTCAATTAAAAATTTCAAAATTGAGGTTCGTAAGAATTCTTAGTAACGAACTGAAAATGCTGGAAGTTTTCAGGGCTTTTCCATTTACCATATAGTTTGCTCTTGAATCAGATCTTCCCAAATGCATCACCTTGCATTTGCCGGAATGAGCTCCATCTGCCATTTATTCTGCTGCATTCTCTGACAGTCCCCTTCACTCTCTGCTACTCCATCAATCTTAGTGTCATCTACAAACTTGCTAGTTAGACCACCTATACCTTCCTCCAGATCTTTTATGTATATCACAAACAACAGTGGTCCCAGCATGGATCATGTGGAACATCACTGGTTACAGCTGAGAAACTCCCTTCTACTACTATTGTCTTCTGTTGTCCAGCTACTTCTCTATCCATCTAAGTAGTTGACCCTGGACCCCATATGACTTCACTTTCTCCATTAGCCTACAATGGGGAGTCTTACCAAAGGCCTTACTGAAGTCCATGTATATGTCCTCCACAGCCCTTCCCTCATCAATCAACTTTGTCACTTCCTCAAAGAATTCTATTAAGTTGGTAAGACAGGACCTTCCCTGCACAAAACCATGTTGCCTATCACTGACAAGCCCGTTTTCTTCCAATCGTAAATAGATCCTATCCCTCAGTACCATTTCCATCAGCTTCCCTACCACTGACATCAGGTTCACCGGTCTAAATTACCTGGATTATCCTTGCTACCCTTCTTAAACAAGGGAACAATTTTAGCAATCTTATTCCTGTCCTCTGCGACTTCACCTGTGTTCAAGGATGCTACAAAGATATCTGTTAAGCCCCCAGCTGTTTCCTATCTCACTTCCCTCCATAACCTGGGATAGATGCCATCCAGATCTGGGGACTTGTCCACTTTTAATGCCTTTTAGAAAACCCAACACTTTCTCCCTCTTTATGCCAACTTGACTGAGAGAAATGAAACATTATCCCTACTCTCAATATCCATCATATCCCTCTCTTCGGTGAATACTGACACAAAGTACTTATTAAGAATCTCACCCATTTTCTCTGATTCCATGCATAACTTTCCTCCTTTGACCTTGAGTAGGCAAACCCTCTCTCTAGTTACTTTCTTGCTCATTGTATACAAATAAAAGGCTTTGGGATTTTTCTTAACTCTGTTTGCTCAAGATATTTCATGATCCCTTTTAACCCTCTTAATTCCTTGTTTCAGATTGGTCCTACTTTCGGAATATTCTTCCAAAGCTTCATCTGTTTTCAGTTGCCTAGATCTTATGTATGCTTTCTTTTTCCTCTTAGCTAGTCTCACAATTTGATCTGTCATCCATGGTTCCCTCGTCTTGCTATTTCTATCCCACATTTTCACAGGGAGATGTCTGTCCTGCACTCTAATCAACCTGTTTTTAATTTTGTTTTAAGGGAAGCAAAATTAGTAAAAGGCCATCTGAAGAGTAGCAAGCAGATGAAGCAGTGGTGAGCAAACTAAATGATTAAAAACAAACAAAAGCAGAATACATTTTAAATTCAGATTTCTGGCATATGCAAAATTTTAGTTTTTGCCAGGCAAGGGATGATACTGCTGCCAGTGGCAATTTTTGGTATCTACAGCAAACTTTGTTTTCACCTGCATTCTCTAAACCAGCAAAAATTATGTTACTCAAATACTGAATGTTTACTGTATTATCATGATGTCACAGTAGTCATTTGAGGGTGCAAATAAGAAGGCTGTCTGCTAGTGAATTTTATTTAAGGTAAAATTGCATTACTATTTGTGATCTATGCTGAAAATAAAGTATAACAGCGATATGTATACCTCCTGCATACATTTCTATTACTTATTGTATGGTTTTACATTGATCAAGAGATTCACATAATTAATCAGAACATTTGGTCAACAAGTACACTAGTGGCCAGTTTGCTGTAATATGTGAAAGTAAAATCATTTCCATAAACACATTACATGACCTACATGATACTTTCTAGAAAGAGACTGCAGCTTCTCTCTCCAAATTAGAAACAAGCTGAAGGGCAATCTTTTTCCTGTGTCATCATTTGCCTTTTCACATAATCAACGTGGGAGTATTTGAGCATTTAGACCATAAGATGTCGAAGACAGTCATTTGGCCCATTGAGCTTACTCTGCCACTCATGAAGATCATGACTAATCTGATCATTCACAACAAAAGAAGATACTGTCGCAGTGCTGTTGAGAAGTGAATTCTAGGATTTTGTCCAAGTGACATTCATTGATTCGCAATATAGTTCTAAGTTAGACTGATGTGAGGCTTGAAGGGGATCTTGCAGGTGACAGTGTTTCCATACATTTGCTGCCATTATTCTTTTGAGTGAGAGTTTCGATGCCTTGGTGAGTTGTTGCAGTTCTGATGATCTCCGATGATGATAATGCTGGACAAGGCAGGAGGCTGTTTTAGTAGAGTGATAATGTTCTTATCTCTTGGCTAAGAGGCCTGGGTCCAAGTCCCACCAGCCCTAGAAATGTGTCCTAACACATCTAATATTTTCCAAAAACCCTGTTCAGATATATTAGGATACACCTGTGGGACTTGAACCCAGACCTTTTAGACCAGAGGCAGGAACACTACCACTATGCCACAAGAGCCCCTTGTAGCACATCTGAACAGATTGCATGTAGACTTTTTAATCAAATTAACAAAAAAGAGTCCCAAAATAAAAACTAGCTTGATAGGTCATGAATTTGATTTTTGCACTTTGGTTTACTATGATGGTTATTCACTGCAAATAATCATATTAGGTGGCCAGTGTTCTTTTAACAAAAGAATGCATCTTTTATTCTCCAAAAGATAATAAAGCTAAATGTGTTACAATTTGTTTAACATAAACAGTAAAACCAAAAATTCAACCATTTTCCTAACAATATCCTCTTATTGATATTCAGCCCCAGCGAAGTATTACCTTAACTCTTTGAATTTTTTCTCTCATGACTCTTTCTAGCCCTCTCCCTCAAAGTTAAATCAGCTTGATACTTTTGTTTTTGGATTTAATGGTTTGAAAACTTTGACAATTAACCTGCCTTTTAGATATGAAACTTCTTATTTTCTGAACTAAATCCTGATTCTTGCCTCCGATCATCTGCCTTCGTGTCATTGTAAAACTCAACTTCTAGAGATTAGCACTATATTGTCTTTACTCCTACTGCAATCTTAGTGATTCCAAAACTTCAGGAACCTTCAGTGAGACAATTCTACACATTCTATTCAATTCCAAGTTTTTACAGTTTTCAGATCCTGATCTATCCAAATCGAGAAAATTCTCACCCCTGCAATATATTTCTGCCAGATCCAACTTAATACGCTACACCCAAGAGTTCCTTCATTTATGCTAATCTCATGATGTCTCTGTCACTGGTTAGTGCTAGTAAATGCCAGGTAATGCATTCAACCAAGCAGCTATGACAGTTATCATAGTGAAATTGCACACATTGATCCTGAAAGTATGAATGAAAAGGCAACAATTTAAGTTTTATTCTGAAAACACAAGTGTGTTTCTTGGAGTATTATCGTGTGTTGTTTTAAAACAGCGTAGCCTGAGATTCTTACCATGCGGCACAGTTCCTTATCCTCCATCACGCATAAAATGTTGTACTCCACTACTTAGTGCACATCAAAATAAAAATGGCACTCTCTTGATACAGGAACCAGGGCATCACACTTTGGAAAGTTATTATGGTTTTGACCAGAAGTGACATGAGCAATTAAGCACAGACATCGCCTTCACAATAATATGACCTTTAAGGAATACAGCTTCACCCATGAAGCCAAATAATGTAAACAGCATTATATTGTTCTTGTAAAACAATTCATCATGATGCACCAAGCCTTCATAGAAATAGTAGTAGGGAAATTCAGCCCCTCAAACCTGTTCTGCCATTCAATGGCTGATCTTTGGCCTAACTCCATATCCTTGCCTTTGGCCCAATCCTTTAATATCTTTGCTTAATAAAAACATATTTATCTCAGACTTAAAATTAACAACTGATCTCGCATCCACTGTCATTTGGAACAGAGTTCCAAATATCTACCACTCTTTGTATATAGAAATGCTGCTGAATGATTGATTTGGCCCTAATTTTTATACTGTCCCCGTTTGCCCGATCAGTAGAAATAGTTTATCTATCCTGTCGTTTCCTGTTAATACCTTGAAGACTTTGATCAGATTAACCCTTAACTTTCTAAATTATAGAGAAAGTTGGCCTAATTTCTGTAGTCTGGCCTCATAACTTAATCCCTAAAGCCCAGGTATCATTCATGTAAACGTACACTGTATTCTCTCCAAAACCAATATATACCTCCTCAGGTGTGATGCCTAGATCTGCTCATAGTACTCCAAGTGGGGTCTAACCAGGGATTTGCGTAACTGCAGCATAACTTCTGCATCCTTATATTCCAGTCCTCTTGGTATAAAAATCAACATTTGATTAGCTTTCTTGATTATTTTCTGCACCTGTTTGTGGCATTTTAAAAATCTATATGCACCTGAACTCCCAAGTCTCGTTGGAAATGCACTGTATTTAAATTTACACCACCCTGATCTATCCTTTTTTGATCGTCTCATTTGCTTACATTAAAATTCATCTGCCATAATTTTGCTCATTCACTTAGTGTAAAATTACAAAGGATATTTGTGGACTACAATCTATAGTATAGAACATAGAACAATACAGCACAGAACAGGCCCTTCGGCCCACTATGTTGTGCCGAACATTTGTCCATGTACCTATCCAATTGCCACTTAAAGTTCGCCAATGATTCTGACTCTGCCACTCCCACAGGCAGCGCATTCCATGCCCCCACCACTCTCTGGGTAAAGAACCTACCTCTGACATCTCCCCTATACCTTCCACCCTTCACCTTAAATTCATGTCCCCTTGTAACACTCTGTTGTACCTGGGGAAAAAGTTTGATTGTCTATTCTATCTATTCCCCTGATCATCTTATACACCTCTATCAAGTCACCCCTCATCCTTCTCCGTTCCAATGTGAAAAGGCCTAGCACGCTCAACCTATCCTCGTACGACCTATTCTCCATTCCAGGCAACATCCTGGTAAATCTTCTCTGCACCCTCTCCAAAGCTTCCACATCTTTCCTAAAGTGAGGCGACCAGAACTGCACACAGTACTCTAAATGTGGCCTAACCAAAGTCCCATACAGCTGTAACATCACTTCACGACTCTTGAATTCAATCCCTCTGCTAATGAACGCTAATACACCATAGGCCTTCTTACAAGCTCTATCCACCTGAGTGGCAACTTTCAAAGATCTATGAACATAGACCCCAAGATCCCTCTGCTCCTCCACCTTACTAAGAACCCTACTGTTAACCCTGTATTCCGCATTCTTATTTGTCCTTCCAAAATGGACAACCTCACTCTTGGCAGGGTTGAACTCCATCTGCCACTCCTCAGCCCAGCTCTGCAATGTCTACAATGCTGGCTAACTTCTTGATCAGCACATTTGGATATCTGACTTTCTTACCATTAGCCAAGTTGTTAATAAATAATGTGAATAATTGAAGCCCTAATATAAATGCTTGTGGGACACTACTAGTCACATCCTGCCAATTTGAGTACCTACCATTATTTCTGTCTGCTTTATGTTGCCTGCCATTCAATCAATTTCTCAACCATGTCAGTAATTTGCCATCAATTCTGACACTACCTACCTTAGTTAACAGTTTCTTATGTGGGACTTTATCACATACCTTCTGGAAGTCCATATAAACATCATCCATAAATATTCTCCTGCGAACTTGTTGACCATCAAGCAAGTGATAGAAGGTGTCATCAATAGTGTTATAAACCAGCACTTGCTTAGCAATAACCTTCTCGGTGAAATTTGGTTGGGTTCTACTAGGGCCACTCAGCATCTGTCCTCATGACCAGCCTTGGTTTGAACATGGACAAAAGTGCTGAATTCCAGCGTTGAAGTGAGAGTGATTGTCCTTGACATCAAGATAGCATTTTACCAAGTATGGAAAGAGTTCTAGCAAAACTGGAATCAATAGGAATTGGAAGAGCAACCTTTCTGCTGATTAGAATCATACCTGTCACAAAGAAAGGTAGTTTTTTTGTTCCATGACATATCAGCAGGAGTTGCTCAGGGTAACTTCCGAGGCGCCGTTCTCTTTAGCTGCTTCACCAATGGCCTTTCTTCCATCATAAGGTCAAAAGTAGGTATGTTTGCCGATGATTGATTGATTGATTGATTGATTGAACAATATTCAGCACCTTTCAAAACTTTCAGATACCGAAACAGTACATATCCAAATGAAGCAAAACCTGGACAATATCCAGGCTTGGGCTGAAATGTGGCAAGTAACAATTGTACCGTACAAATGTCAAGTAATGACCATGTCTAACCAAAGACATTCGATGGTATTGGTATCACGGAATCCCCCATTATCAACATCCTGAGGGTTACCATTGTCGAGAAACTGAACTAGATAAACCACGTAAATACAATGGCTCCATGTACAAGGCAGAGGTTAGGAATCCATGCCGCAGGCGTATGATACCAGTTTCATCACTTGCCTGAATGAGTATGGCTTCAACAACACAAGAAGTTTGACATCATGCAGTATAAAGCAGTTTGCTTGATTGACATCATATCCACATTACTCCGTTACAGTAGATCGTATGATCTCCAAGATGCACTGCAGAAATTCACCGAGGTTCCGACCACACCACCCTCCAAACCCACAATCACTTGCATCCAGAAGGCATCTAGCAGCAGATATACAGGAACACCATCAGCTCCAAGCCACCCACCATCCTGAGTTGGAAATATATTGCCATTCCTTCAATGTTGTTAGGTCAGAATCCCGCGTTGTGTCTACCTACATCATCTGGACTGCAGCACTACTTCTTCAAGAGCAAGTAAGGATGGACAGTACATACTGACCCAGCCAGTGATGCCACATCCCATGACTGAATAAAAAGAAGTTTATCTTGTTGTACAGTCCCTTATTTTGACTGTATTATGTTATGTACTGGAGTATAACTTTTGGTGTTCTTGTTTAAAAAGAATATAATTAAATTAGAAGCAGTCCAAATAGGTTTACTTATCTGATTCCTGAAATTAATATGTTATCTTTGGAAATGTTGAACCCATTGGGTTTTAGCAGAATGAGAGGGAATCTTGTTGTTTTCCTCATATGGGAGAGACTAGAACAGTTTTAAAATAGATGTCCCATTTAAGACTGAGAAAAGGAGATTTTTTTTCCAGCCAGCAGGGCAGAGGAATTCATTTTTCCAGAGAGTAGTGGAGGTTGGACACTGAATATATTAAGAGATGAGGAAGATAGATTTTTGATCAAGAGGGCAGTCTGATATTGGGGATTGACAGAAAAATGGTGTTGCATTCGAAATAAGTCAGACGTGATTGTATCAAACGCCTACTCCTGCTCATAATTTTTTGTTCTTGAACTTAGGACCCCAGATATCATATTTTGTTTCAGGTACAAAACAGTCTTAAAATTTTTTATTGGTTTGAGTTGGACTTCTAACCAATAAGTACGAACTGACTAACTCATCACAATTTAACTAACAACCACCTGATGAAGGAGGAGCGCTCTGAAAGCTCATGCTTCCAAGTATACCTGATGGACTATAACCTGGTGATGTGATTTTTAACTTTGTACACCCCAGTCCAACACCGGCATCTCCAAATCACGATCACAGTTTCCAACCTGGTTGAACAAACAATGATAAAACTGAATGGCCTCACCCTGAATTTACTTAAGTGTTTAGATTTGGTAGCATTAAAAACGAACTCTATGACCGAAAAATGATACATTATGCTTTTCATGGTACAATGCCCTGAACGATGCCATATTGAAGCTTTGATTCTGTCAGAACTCTGGCAACACATTACATGCCACTGAAAAAAATTAATGAGAGAGGCTGGAAAGTACTCCTTTTATGGTGGTTTAATTCTTTATTGAGTTGGAAATTAACAAAAACAAGCCAAACTGCAAACTTGCTTCAGCAATGGAAAATATACTAACATTTCCTGGAATTCTCTGTTGTAAAGAGTGATTACAATTATAGTCCTGGGTCAGTAACAGAGATGCATCCCAGCAATAGAAGATCATAACATCTATTTATGAGAATGTGTTCCTTAATACACAAGACATCCCAAGGGCTGATCGCATGCACATTTTTAGTGCAGTCACATACCGACTAAGCTACTCATAAGGTCCCACAAGCAATAAATACAATATGAGAAAAGAAAAGAACTGGTGGCTGGAAATCTGAAACGAAAACTGAAATAGCTGGAGAAATTCAGTAGGTCTGGCAGCATTTGAGGAGATAAAGCGGAGTCAACATTTTGGGTCCAGTAACCCTTATTCCCTGCTAACCTGTGTTTCCTTTTGGTGTTCTTGGTCTAAGCAGGAACATTGGCTCAGGCAGTAGGAGATCATCTTGTTCCTCAAGTAGCAGCATACAATTTGTTTTTGCATTCATCTGAACAGGCAGAGGCAATTCCACTTCATTGGAGATATTGAAGACATACCTTCAACTATGCAATTCCCTCATTACTGCAGTGAAATGACTGTCAAGTTTGTGTTTTTGTTACCTTGGTACCTTTGAACCCACAACTCTGACTCAGAAGTGACAGTGTTGCTGAGCAATTTAGGACCTTTCTGATATTTTAAATTCATTGGTCAGCAACATGAAGGGAGGACTGGTTATGATGAAGACTAATGTCGAGTCTGGTGTACTGCCAAATTAGAATGGGAACTTTCTTTCTGGGACAAGATTTGGAGGTGCAGGTGTTGGACCGGCGTGGGCAAAGTTAAAAATCTCACCACACCAGGTTATAGTCCAACAAGTTTATTTGGAAGCACTAGCTTTCGAAGTGCTGCCTCTTCAGCAGGTGGTTGTGGAGCAGGACCAGAAGACAGAATTTATAGCAAAAGGGTTACGGTATCATGGAGTCTTAATGATATATTAAAGAAACTTAGCAGAATGAGAGGGATAAGCCTTCAGGAATTCTTGATGGCTTAAGCCCAAAATGTCGACTGTCCTGCCCCTCAGATGCTGCCTGACCTGCTGTGCTTTTCCAGCACCACACTTGACTCTGATCTCCAGCATTTGCCATTCTCCCTTTCTCTTGGAAATATTTGAAATTCAAAATAATGAGAAAATGCTGAAAATACACATCATGTTAACCAGGTTAACATATCTGAACTAGGGTCACTGATCATTAAGATTTAGAAAATCTCTTAAGTGGTCACCTGACCTTTTCTAACACCTTTCATGATCTCCAGATGCCCCACATCACCTTCCAACAGATGAAGTACTTTTAGATTACTTAGTGTGGAAACAGCCCCTTCGGCCCAACAAGTCCACACCGACCCGTCGAAGCGCGACCTGCCGAAGCACAACCCACCCAGACCCATTCCCCTACATTTACCCTTTCACCTAACACTATGGGCTATTTAGCATGGCCAATTCATCTAACCTGCACATTTTTGGATTGTGGGAGGAAACCGGAGCACCCGGAGGAAAACCACGCAGACACGGAGAGAATGTGCAAACGCCACACAGAGTCGCCTGAGGCGGGAATTGAACCCAGGTCTCTTGCGTTGTGAGGCAGCAGTGCTAACCACTGTGCCACCGTGCTGCCCAACTGTGAAATTAATTCACAGATGTAATGTAGGAAATTAGCATACAGCAAGCTCCCAAAAACAGCAATGTGATGAGAGCCGGATAATTTAATGGAGATGTAAGTATTAAGAGGTACATAGGGACAACTGCCCTTCTCTTCTCCACAATGATGCCTTGGGTAATTTGCACCTGTCTGAAAGGGCCTTGGTTTAACATAATGTTTGAAGGCACCTAGGACTTAGGATCAGGAGTAGGTTAACTGGCCTTTCGAGCCAGCTGTACCATTCAATAAGATAATGTCTGATCTGGTTGTGGTCTCTGCTCTGCTATCCTGCTTGTAACCCAAACCCTTGATTCCCTTGTCTATCAAAAATCTGTCAAACTCAGCCTTGAATAATTTTTTAAAATTCTACTTCTTTCTGGGGAAGAGGATTCCACACACCAACAGCCATCTGAGGGGAACAAAAAACATTTTTCCTTGCCTTAAAAGGGAGACCTGTTATTCTCAAATCATGTCCCCTTGTTTTAGTCACACCACGTGAGGAAATATCCTTCAGGAACCCATTCTGTTTGATCCCCTCAAGATCTTAGATGTTTCAATAACTCACCTTTCATTCTTCTGAACTACAAAATATCAGGCCTAATCTGTAATATATTTTTTCATCACAGGAGTGAGTTAAATAAAACTTCTTAGAACTCCTTCTAAAGCAGGAGACCAAAACTTACAGTACACTGGTCTCAGCAATACCCTGTGTTGCTGCACTAAAACTTCCCTGCAATTATATTTCATTCCCCTTGCAGTAAATAACAATGTTTCATTTACACACAAACCTTGAGATTCCTGTATTAGGACACACAGATCCCTTTGTACCACTGAGTCCTGCAGTCTCTGCTCATTTTAAATAGTGTGCTGCTTTTCATCCTGCTGAATTGGACAAGTACACTTTTACATACATTGGGTTCCAACTGCTAGCATTTTGCCAATTCACTTAATTTGTCTATATTCTCCCTTTAGCTACCATACATCTGGTCCTCACATCCAATTCATTGATTATGGATTGTTAATAACTGTGGACCAAGCACTGATCCCTTTGGCAACTCTTGTCAAGTCAAACAATGGCAATTCTAAGAGCAATCCCTTTGTGGTGTACTGGTGTGTCAGAGTAGATGATGTGCTCAAATCCTAGAAGAAGAGGCAGGAATGTGTCCATTTTGGTACAGCAAAAAAGAGGCAATTAAATTGAGGGAAAATGTTAACAAAATTTAAGTTCTCTGCAGATAAGATGCTGTCATGACATTTTAACTTCATTTCAGGATACCAGTGGGGCCTAAGTTTAACATTTCATTAATAAAATAGCAGCTCCCACTGTACAGCACACCAACATTACTAGGCTGGATTCAGACTAAGTTACATAGAACATTACAGCGCAGTACAGGCCCTTCAGCCCTCGATGGTGCACAGACCTGTGGAAACAATCTGAAACCTATTTATCTATGCTATTCCATTTTCATGCATATGTTTATTCAATGACCATTTAAATGCCCTTAAAGTTGGCAAGTGTACTACAGTTCCAGCCAGAGAGTTGCATACCCCATTACTCTGAGTAAAGAAACTACCTCTGACATCTGTCCTATATCTATCACCCCCTCACTTTAAAGCTATGTCCCCTCGTGGTAGCCATCACCATCCGAAGAAAAAGGCTCTCACTGTCCACCCTATCTAACCCTCTGATTATCTTATATGTCTCAATTAAGTCACCTCTCAGCCTTCTTCTCTATAACAAAAACAGCCTCAAGTCCCTCAGTCTTTCCTCCTAAGACCTTCCCTTCATACCTAGCAACATCCTAGTAAATCACCTCTGAACCCTTTCCAAAGCATCCACATCCTTTCTGTAATGTGGCGACCAGAACTGTGTGCAAAACTCCCAAGTGCGGCCGCACCAGAGTTTTGTACAGCTGCAATATGACCATGTGGCTCTGAAACTCAATTCTGCTGCCAAAAAAAGCTAACAGACCTTATGCCTTCATGACAAGCCTATCAACCTGGGTGGCAACATGTTGGATAAGAGTTTGAACACAACCTTCTGAGTGGTGGAGGGTTGCAACTGAATAAATGCTAATACCTTTCAAAAGCTAAATTGACCTTCGTATCCAGTATGATGAGGCTTTCTGTATTGTAGGAGTTGTCTTGGTGAACTAATTAGAATAAAAGTTGTGCAGCAAGCAAGCAAGCATTGATCAATTTACATTGTACCAAATTCAAAATAATACTGTTTTAATTGTTGGGGAAATCATCTAGAGGAAGAGAATTGAGATAATGAGGGAACGTACCGAAAACATTTAAAGGATTATTAAAAGACAGCTTTTGTTATTAGGAATATTAGAAGTCAAACTCCTTTCAATTCTAAGGGAAATTACTTTACTTCAGATCCAACTGCCTTTTTCAGTTCCTTTTCCACAGGAGAAGGCAGCCTTGGACTAAGATGTGAAAAGTACAAAAGCAAGTTGTCTAAAGTAGCTGACACAATTTGACTGTTGGTAAAGATAACAGTTGTGGATTGCACCCATAATGGCATTGATAGAAATGAGCAAATGTGGAAGATGTTAAGCTAATAAATAAAGAACTTGAATTTAAATAGTATTTCTCCCACTCTAGGAATGTCCTAATTCACAGTATTGACGTACTTTTGAAGTGTAATTGTAATACAGGGAAATTGGTGGTAGCCAATTTATGCTCTGCAAAGTATGTTCATTTGTAACAAGCTTATTTGAACACCATAAATGACCAAATAATCTGTCTCAGTGATGTTAATAGTGGTAGAAGAGAATTTGCATTTATGTGGAGCCCTTCATGACTATGGAATGCCTTTAAAGTTCTTTATCTTTGAGGTGCATGTCTTGCTGTTTTAATGTAGGACAGGATCCAATTTGTGCACAGCAAGCTCCCCAAAACAGCAGTGTGGTAAGGATTAATCTGTTTTTCTGTTGTTGATAGAAAGCAGGGATAGCTCTTCTGCTGTTCTTCAAAAGACCGTCATGGGATCTTTACATGCAGTCAACAGATCAATGGGACCTTGTTTTACTGTCTCACTTCAAAGACCGCACCTCTGACAGTGCAGTACTCCCTCAGTACTTATTGGAGCTGGCTTTGATTTTTTTTTGTAATTCCTAAGACACAAAAGACTAAATAATAAGCAGGTTAATAGTACAAGGCGAGGGGGAGGTGATAAGAGTGAGATAAATGAAGTAACGGAGGATAGATATGGAAAAGGTGTAAAACTAAACACATTACTATCAACTGCTGCCATCTGAAAAAATGGGGAGTAGTTGTGATCTGATATTGTTGAGCTGAGAGAGACAGGAAAGATACAGACTGGCTAATTGAAAGGGGAAGCACAGTCAAGCAGAACCTCAATTTTAAAATTTTATCTTTGTTTTCATTTCCCTCAATAACTTATTTCTTCCTATGTCTACAATCTTCTCCAACTCAGTAATCCTCTGAGATAATTGCACTCTAATTCTCTCTTTTTGAGCAACACAGATTTTAATCAATCTTCTTTCCAAGCCTTCAGTTATTAGGCCTGAAATCCTGGAATTCCCTCCCTGAACCTCTTCATTTCTCTATTATTCTTTTCTTCTTTTAAGGTCAATCTTAATATTGACCTCTTTGGCCAAGCTTTAGTTCATCAGTTCTAGTATATTAATATAGCTCTTATCCAATTTTGCTTTATAACACTGCTGTGAAGTGACTTGTGACTTCTCAATTATACTTAAAGTTTCATATAAATTTCTAAAAAGAAACATAACGTCAGAATTTAACATTTTGCACTCATTAGGACTGAAACAGGGCAGCACTATGGCTCAGTGGTTAGCACTGCTACCTCACAGTTCCAGAGATCCGGGTTCAATTCCATCCTCTGGCAACTGTTTGTGTGGAATTTGCATGTTCTTCCCTTGTCTGCGCAAGTTTCCTTCAGGTGCGCCGGATTCCTCCCACAATCCAAAGATGTGCAGGTTGAGTGGATTGACCATGGGAAATGCAGGGTTACAGAGATAGGGTAGGGTGCTGAGTCTGAGTGGGATGCTCTTTTGGAGGGTTGGTCTGGACTTGCTGGGCCGAAAGGCCTGATTCCACAACAAAGGGATTCTACGAACAGAAGAAAACCAGCTTTAGGAAGAAAACTACAATTTATGCAACTTGAGAGGTGAGCGTTGCTTGGTTGGACTGTGATTAGCAATGGAGAGGTAACAGGAACTGTTACCTGTCAATTTTAATTCACTCTCAGTCAGCACTCAGCATCCTCTTCTCACGCTTTCTAAATTGTTGGTTCCTTTTTAAAATTGGTTTTCTTGCTTTTCAGTTCTGATGAACGTTAGACGTAATACTTCAGGTCTTATGATCTCATGTCTCTGTACCAGCAGGCAATTATTATTGAAATGAAATGTAAATTGGGGTTTTTTGAGCTTATTCTGTGTTTCATTGGAATATGGCAGGAGCCTCAAGGCTCAAAGGTCAGAGTGGGAGCAGGGTGCTGAAGCAATTATATTAGGGATTCTGTTCTTTCAGGACAGTTTCCAAACAGCTTGTCATGGCACTGACTCAGTGAATAAATCAAATTCCATTCCTATAACGTGGGATTCCATTTTCTGTCCTGGTGTTTTCTGTACTAAATACCACAAACCATACTTTTTCATTTACACACAGGGCTTTTCAGTGATCAAGTCTTGTTCTGACCCTTCCGATGCCAGATTTTGCACCGTGATTTTTATTGGTGAGGGGAAGAAGGCCAAGGGGGCTAAGCCTTGCGATTCTATACATTTTCCCATTTACATCTATTAAAACATTACTTTGAGCATCAAATTGGTTGGAGACTTTCACCAAAGCTTAAATCCTCTTTGTCACAGCTTGAGCCTCACTGATCCAATTTCCTTACTGATGGTGATAACAATAAACATCTATGGGTTAGTGAGGACATTGATAGCTGCTCTCGCATTGAGTGTTTAAGTTTTTTTTGTAGGAATTCATTCAAAGAAAATAAATTGAAAGCTGAAGTCAGACTGTAGTGCTATCTACGTTTTACCAATTTAAAAAGACTCGTTAGCAAGAGCTGTTGCAGGAATAGGTAAGGGGCAGAAGGTTTAGAGATGTGAGGGAAAACTTTTTCACCAGAGAGTGCTGGGAATCGGGAACTCGCTGCCTAGTAAAGGTGATAAAGGCAAAAACTATCAACATTTAAGAATTATTTTGATGTGCACTTGTGATGCCAAAGCATACAGAGCTATGGGCCAAGTGCTAGAAAATGGGATTGGAAGAGTTAGGTGATATTTTTGACTGGTGTGGACATAGTGGGCCGAAGGACCTTTCTCTGTACTGTAGATCTCGATGACTCTGAATAGCAGGAGAACAAGCACAATCTCTAGATTTCAACATGGCTTATAATAAAGACGGCAACAGAGTTGTGCAAAAAAAGCTTTGGGTTTAGTTAGTACCTTTTATGACCTCCGGGCATCTGAGTGCTTTACAGTTAATAGAGTTCTTTTGAGGCGTAGTCACTTCTAATTTCAGAAAGGCAGTGTTTGCTGACAATGGCAACTGTGGGCAACAACACATGCCCTCATTGGGGAATGCACAGTTCCAAATATGGACTTCATGTCTGATGTCATGTGCAAAATGCATTTGTGCAGGTGCATATGTGCAATTTTGAACTGGGCTTCGCTCATGGTGAGAGGGATGCTGGATGTGGGGAATCCCCCAGAATGAAAGGAGAAAAGGGACAAGAAGTTGAGAGATGGGTTGTAACAAGTAGAGCTCAGGACCTGGGAGTGGTTGGGCAGTATAGAGAGAGAGAGATGTGACAAGGGAACCTCAGGAACGAGGTGGGCCTCTCCCCATTTGCCTTCCTTCAGTGCTCACCCTGGATTTCTTTGCACGCCTCTATGCTTCCTCCAGTTCTCTCCTGGATTCAATTTCTCCCCACTTCCTGTGTCTTCTGGATCTCTCACCCATCCTGGCCACATCACCCACCCCCCCCACCCCGCCCAAAAAAAAGGAAAATCTGCACGTGCAGGATTAAAGTGGCGCAGAGTGCTCATGCATTGGTGTCAGCAAATGTAGCAAGTGCATCAGAGGTCAATTCTGCTTGGTAAATAATGACTTTAGTCTCAAGTTTGAGATACTTGTCTTCAAATCATATAACAGTTAGTGCAGAAGGAAACCAGTCGCTGTCTGCAGTGGATCTCCAAAATAATTGATTCACTTAGTGCCAATGTTGACTTCTGAAACCGCAAGACATTAGATGGATCTAGCAGCCTATGAACTGGTTATTTCAAAGGAATTAAGAGAAAATGGCAGTATAATGAGAGAATGATTATTGCATTCCTGGAATTAAGGAACCATGTATCTCCCCCAAATCCTGCAAAAGTGACCAGTAAGTCATTCTTGCTTCCCAACCAGGAAACTAGCCACCTTCCCTCAAATGGCAGGGTGGTGGTAGATTGACCACTCGTGGTTTTAGTTGCTGGTGAGCTGAAAGAGTTGCCCTTGGACCTCTTGCTCTGCATTTAATAAAGGTGCAAGAAGGGGGTGAGTTTCTCTCCAGAGCAAACTCATCCAATTATTATCCCTTAGTACTATCTCTCTCGCCACCTACAGGGAGGGGAAAATTCCACCCTTATTTTGAAACAATGTCTCCTATCTCTAGATTTCCTAATGTGAGGAAATATCATCGCAGCATCTGTTCTTGCCTTTATACAAAATTTGACCTTTTTTCTAATCAACCTATTCAGAGATATTATTTGTACCCCTCTAGAGCAGGTAGGGCTTGAACCAAGGCCTCCCAGTCCAGGGGCAATGACACACCCTATGTGCCACAAGAGTGCCCATCGTCTACGCTTTCGAGCACCCTAGGAATCTTTTGTGTTTCAATCAGATCATCTCTCATTATTCTAATCTCTGTTGGATGTAGGCCCAACTTTGCCTCATGGTACACCCTTTTTGACCCAGAAATCTGTCCGGATAACCTTTTCTGAATATCCTTAGTAACCTTGCCTTTTTAATCCTTTTAAATAAACAGTTCATGGGCTATTAAACAAATTGAAAGTCTTACAGTTTCAGAAAGTCAGTGTTCTTAACTTCCGGAGCAGCTCAGTTACTCTCACTCTTCCACCTAACTGCACAATTATTTATGGAGCTTTGTAAAGTTTGCCACTTATCTTTCTGTTGTTATGCACAAATAACAGACAGAAAACCCCTCTACCATATTCAACCTGTTCCTTACAACTGTAATGTCTCATGTACCACAATACAGGTAGTTTACATCCCACTCGAAATAGTCACCAGGAAGAGATGTAAGGGAAGGATAAAGTCTGAGAAATTCCTCTTCAGCCAATTTTAGGTGACCAAATCTAGTCCTGTAGCTCAATCTGACCTTGATTAATATCATGCAGAACTTACCTACAGGTCGTTCTGCTATAATGAATGTTTCGTTAATGTGAATTTGAGATAACACGATTAACGAACTGGGGACACTGTTTGTAAAGCACAAAGTTTTAAAGCATGTGATAGAGTCATAGAGCCGTAGAGATGTACAGCACGGAAACAGACCCTTCGGTCCAATTCGTTCATGCCGACCAGATATCCTAACCATTTACCAGCACTTGGCCCATATCCCTCTAAACCTTTCCTATTCATATAGCCATCCAGATGTTTTTTTAAAAGTTGTAATTGTACCAGCCTCCACCACTTCCTCTGGCAGCGCATTCCATACACACACTACCCTCTGTGTGAAAAGGTTGCCCCTTGGATCCCTTTTATATCTTTCCTCTCTCACCCTAAACCTATGCCTTCTAGTTCTGGACCTGCCCACCCCAGGGAAAAGACCTTGTCTATTTATCCTATCCATGCCCCTCATGATTTTATAAACCTCTATAAGGTCACCTCTCAGCCTCCAACGCTCCAGGAAAAGTAATGGTTATAATGCGATTCTGGCCCCATTAGTTTAAGTGGTGTTGCTGTTACATGATTTTCTTATAACATGGGATTGCATGAGAATGGAATTACTGCATTACAGCAGAACTGACTGTACAATGATTCCAGCAATGGGGTACTTGGAAGTGTGATTGATTTCCTTGGAGAAATATAGATTGATGGTAGAAGTATTCATAATCATGAGAGGCCTGAATGGAACAGATAGGGAAATCTGTGTTCCCATTGGTGTAAGAATCAAGAATGAGAGGGTCCAGATTTTAAAACATTTAGCCAAGGTTTGAGAGAGAAATATTCACTGTGAAAAAATTATGAATATGGAATACACAACCTGAAAGTGTGGGGGAAGCAGGTTCAATCGAAGCGTTGGAGGCAGTTAGGACTCAATCAAAGAATCAATGGGAATTAGACTGTTACCTGAAAAGGAAGAATGGAGATGGTTACAAGAAAAATAACACCAAGTGAATTGCTCATTTACCGAGTCAGTGCAGGCATGATGGGCCAATTAGCCTCACTATGCTGTCAGGATTCTGTCATATCTCTTGCATAACGTAATTCCACCCAGCAAGAAATATGTCCCACTGTTAGTTAAAAGAACTTAGTGAGTCAAAATGTTAGCTAAAAGCTTGTTCCATAGTTCCAGTATTATCTGAGGTGATGATAAAAACACACTTATCTGTCATAGTTTATGCTTTACACAACTTGAAATTGTGAGCCCTGATCCTTTCTAACCTCGAGTTGAAGCTATCTGTATGATCATAGTTCTTATTCTGAATAAGTGATTACATACTGACAACATTAACTCTTTCCACTTTTCCCAATTTACGTGCTTTTGTTTTCTATTTTTAATGAAAGTATATAAGTCTCATGAATCTTTCACTTGTAGTCTAGATTAAAATGAACTGGCTCATAAGTTACTCTGAAGTTGGCATTCAAAAATGGAACCTGCGTATCAGAGTTCAAGTCATTTGACATTAATCATTCCAATATCCAGATGCTATCCCTGCAGAATCTGCAGTGAATTTTCACCTCTGCTGTCTAGAAAGTATTCAAGGGTATCATCTGTAGCTTATCAAACTTATCTGGTGTTCATTCCATTCATTCCACTGATAATAGGTAAAGAAAAATCTACTCTCTTTATGTTCACATTGCCGGTGAATGCTGTTAGTTTGTTTTCACAAAATGGGACACATTTAGATGAAGTCTGTTGGTATGTCACACCGAACCTGCATTGTCTCCTGGTTTACCAATGGCTCAAATTTTAAAATCTCATTATTTTCAAATTTCCCAGCTTTTCGCCTCTTCATATCTGTGTTATTATCACAACCCATCCAAATATCTGCACTTCTCCATTTCTGGTCTCTTGGTACATTCCTAACTTTAAATGCTCCATAGTAAGTGATGCTGTCCTCAGCCCCATGCTGTGGAAACTTCTTCAAACTGCTGCTCTTTTAAGACTGTCCTTAAACCTACTACTGTTACCATGTTTCTGACGACCTGTTTGAATATCACCTTCTGTGGCTGTCTCACTATTGGGTTTTAAGTGCCTTTACATAGCGTTTAATGTGTTCAGGGTGAATGCAGTTTGATGTTGTCTGAAGGCCGAGATGCATCAACTGCATGTGTACGTAGTGTTTTTGTATCATTTTGTTCCTAGTGAGTTAGAGGATATGTTGTTTAAGCCATCTGTGTGACTACTTTCATTACCTACTCCCAGTCCCCAGGCCAAGTTTAGTTCGACTGCATGAAACAACATGAAAGTTAAGTTTTTTTATTTTAAAAATGCCAGAGGCTTGTTTGGGAATTTCTATGAGATTTCTAAGGCACTTAAATAGTTAATACTGTGCATTTGTATCAACATTATATAAGACAACACTCATCAGAGTTCTAAAATGAGCTTTTACATGTTGCACGTAATTCTTTGAAATTTGTATCACGTGGCCAGGATGGTTAAGAAAGCATTTAGCATGCTTACCTTCATTGCTCAGACCTTTGCATATAGGAGTTGGGATATCATGTTGAGGTTGTACAGGATGTTAGTGAGCCCTCTTCGAGAATACAGATCTAGCTGCCCTGCTATAGGCAGGACATTCTGAATGTAGTTTTGCTCGCTGAGCTGGAAGGTTCATTTTCAGACATTTTGTCACCATACTAAGTAACATCTTCAGTGGGCCTCCGGATGAAGCACTGCTGATGTTTCCTGCTTTCAATTTATATGTTTGGGCTTCTTTGGGTTGGTTATGTCATTTCCTGTGGTGATGTCCTTTCCCATTCTTTATCTCAGGGGGTGGTAAATGCAATCCAAGTAAACATGTTTGTTGATAAGAGTTCCGGTTGGAATGGCATGTTTCTAGAAATTCTCTTGTGTGTTTCTGTTTGGCTTGTCCTAGGATGGATGTGTTGTCCCAATTGAAGTGGCGTCCTTCTTCATCTGTATGTAAGGATATTAGTGAGAGTGGGTGTTGTCTTTTTGTAGCTAGTTTATGTTAATTTATCCTGGTGGCTAGTTTTCTGCCTGTTTGTCCAGTGTAGTGTTTGTTACGTTTCTTGCTAGGTATTTTATAAATGTCATTAGTTTTGCTTGTTGTCTGTATAGGGTCTTTCAAGTTCATTAGCTGCTGTTTTAGTGTATTAGTGGGTTTGTGGGCTACCATGATGCCAAGGAGTCTTTCAAATAAACCTGTTGGACTTGAACCTGGTGTTGTGTGGTTTTTAACTTTGTACATCCCAGTCCAACACCGGCATCTCCAAATCAAGGCAGAAAACTAGCCACCAGATTACATGAAATCAACTAGCCACAAAAAGACATGACTCACTCCCACTAGTATGCTTACATATGGATGAGGAAGGATACTACTTCAACTGGGACAACACATTCCTCCTTAGATAAGCCAAACAGAGACACGCGCAAGAATTCCTAGAAGCATGGCATTCCAACCAGAACTCCAACAACAAATGTTAACTTGGATCCCATTTACCACCCGGTGAGAAAAAGAACAGGAAATGAAACCACCATAGGAATTGACATCACCAACTCAAGGAAACCCAGACACATAAATAGAAAGCAGGCTACACCACCAGTGCTTCATCTGGAGGTGCACTGAAAATGTTACAGAAGGAGGCTGTGGAGTGACCTTAGAGTTTTATAAATTCATGAGAGGCATAGATAAGGTGACTAGCAAAGGTCATTTCCCTAGGATGGGAGTTCAAAACTAGGGGTCATTTTTTTTAAGGTGAGAGGAGAAAGATTTAAAAAGGACATAATAGACAACCTTTTTTACACAGAGTGTTTCATATATGGAATGAACTGCCAGATGTGGAGGCAGGTACAGATGCAACATTTAAAATCTATTTGGATAAGTGCATGAATAAGAAATGTTGGAAAGAAATGGGCTGAACTCCAGTAAGTGGGACTCATTTAGTTTGGGAACATTGTCTACAAAGATTAATTGGACTGAAGAATCTGTTTCCATGCTGTTAAGAGTCTATGACTACTGTTGATTATTATTGTGGTGAGATGCAGTCCTTCTGATTTGACTGCAACACTTTCAGACAAACTAATGAGCTTCTCTGTCATAAACCCTGCCACATATCTCATAAAAACCAAAAGGATTGCGGATGCTGTTAATCAAAGACGAAAGTAGAAATTGCTGTAAATGCTCAGCAAGTCTGGCACCATCTGTGGAGAGAAATCAGAGTTGACGTTTTTGGGTCGAGTGACCCTTCCTCAGAACGTTCTAAAGAAGGGTCACTCGACCTAATACGTTAGCTCTGATTTCATTCCATAGGTGCTGCCAGACCTGTCAAGCTTTTCCAGCAATTTCTACTTTTGTCTGTCATATATCTCAGTGGCCACTAACGTTCCAGAAATAGTGATGTTTCTCTCTTACTCATGGCCATGAATTAATACTAGCAACTTTAAAATCCTGTTTTATTGGTGAAACTCGTGCTAATATTCTAATTTGTTATAGGTTGTCATTGTGACTCTTCAATAGTTTTTTTGCACTGTAAATTGATATGGATCTCCACAAAGATGTCTAATTAAACAGATGAATGTTTGCTGCTTTTATGAAGTAATCAGCATCTCCTAAATTTTCATGACTAAAGTTTGATTACTGTTCAAGTAAACTGAAGAGAGAAAGGCCATTTTTAACACTTATGTGATTTTTCTTCTTGGGTTACTTAGAATTGTGTTCCAAAATGAATGTTTAATTTTGGAAACTCCAGGCCAATATCTGTAGGACAGGTGATCTTATTCAGATCCTATCCTTGAATTACTTAGGTTGGAACCTCAGTACTGTATTATCAGAGGTGCTGGCTTGAAATCATCATATGCCATGATCAAGTAATTGGAATAACACTCTGGATACTCACATGCAAAAAAGCACGGGAAGTTGTACTCTCCACTTTGTCCCTTAACCAACACCAGCAAATTCTATAAGAATTTACCTCCCTGTTGTTTGTAGGACACTGCTATAAGCACAATGGCTGTCCTGTTTCCAGCAGTACAAACAGTGACTATATTAGGTTGTCAGTCTTCGCTGAGTGGCAATACTTTCACCTCAGCCAGAAGATCATGGGTTCAAATCCACTGAGAGCACAAATTCTCAACTGGTGCTCCTGTGTCATACTGAAAGTGTGCTGTATAGTTGGCCTTCTACAAGTACAAAATCTTTCTTCTTTTGCTCTTCGTCAGATCTCTGCTAGTTTAACTGAAAGTCTGAAGTTCCTAACATACAGCACAAGAGTGAGAGTTTACCTCTGAACAAAGCCTCTGTGCATCCCCACCATTCCTCATTGCCCCTTGGGGTCAGGCTGCAGAGAAGTGAATGCAGACGTTGTTTCAGCTGCATTGTTACTACCCATTGTGCCTTGTGATTGAAGTCTCTAGCCTTATGACTGGGAATAATTTCAAGCACAGTTGCCCTTTTGATTGGTCTGCAAACTGACCTGTTGCCAAAATCCTTATTTTGTTGTGAGTCATACAAATGTGATCAATATACATTTGGAGTGTTCGGAAAAAACCAAAAACAAAGCCTTAACGTTGTTTTAAAGAACAGAATTTTAGTGTAGGTTTTTTGAATCCTAATGCTGTCTTGTTAAACACAAAACAGAGTCATTGAGTCATCCAGCAAGGAAACAGATCCCATGGTCCAACACATCCATGTCGAACATAATCTTAAACTAAACTAGTCCCACCTGCCTGTTCCTGGCCCATTTCTCTCCAAACTTTTCCTATTCATGTATTTACCTATATGTCTTTTAAACGTTTGTATTTGTCACTGCATCTAGGAAGTTAATTCCACATGTGAACCACCCTCTGTGTAAAGAAATTTGCCTCTTATGTGTTTTTTAAATCTCTCTCCTCTCACCTTAAACATGTGCCCCCTAATCTTGAAATCCCTGCCTGACCCTAGGGGAACACCCACTACCATTAAAGGAAAGGCTGGTAGGTATAGGGAATGCCGGATGACTAAAGAAACTGAGGGTTTGGTTAAGAAAAAGAAGGAAGCATATGTAAGGTATCGACAGGATAAATCGAGTGAATCCTTAGAAGAGTATAAAGGAAGTAGTTTACTTAAGAGGGAAATGGGGAGGGCAAAAAGGGAATATGAGATAGCTTTGGCAAATAGAATTAAGGAGAGTCCAAAGAGTTTTTACAAATACATAAAGGAGAAAAGATTATCTATGGAGAGAATAGGGCCCCTCAAAGATCAGCAAGGCAGCCTTTGTGTGGAGCGGCAGAAAATGGGGGAGATACTAAATGAATATTTTGCATCAGTATTTACTGTGGAAAAGGATATGGAAGATAAATACTGTAGGGAAATAGATGGTGACATCTTGCAAAATGTCCATATTACAGAGGAGGAAGTACTGAATGTCTTGAAATGGGTAAAGATGGATAAATCCCCAGGACCTGATCAGGTGTACCAGAGAACTCTGGGAAGCTAGAGAAGTGATTGCTGGGCCTCTTGCTGAGATATTTGTATCATCGATAGTCACAGGTGAGGTGCCAGAAGACTGGAGGATTGCTAACGTGGTGCCACTGTTTAAGAAGAATGGTAAGGACAAGCCAGGGAACTATAGACCAGTGAGCCTGACCTCGGTTGTGGGCAAGTTGTTGGAGGGAATCCTGAGGGGACAGGATGTACATGTATTTGGAAAGGCAAGGACTGATTATGGATAGTCAACATGGCTTTGTGCATGGGAAATCATGTCTTACAAACTTGATTGAGTTTTTTGAGTAAATAACAAAGATTTGAATAAATAACAAAGAGGATTGATGAGGGCAGAGCGGTAGATGTGATCTATGTGAACTTCAGTAAGGCGTTTGACAAGGTTCCCCAATTTGAGACTGATTAGCAAGGTTAGATCTCATGGAGTACAGGGAGAACTAGCCATTTGGATACAGAATTGGCTCAAAGGTAGAAGACAGAACGTGGTGGTGGAGGGTTGTTCAGACTGGAGGCCTGTGACCAGTGGAGTGCCACAAGGATCGGTGCTGGGTCCACTTCTTTTCATCATTTATATAAATGATTTATATGTGAGCTTAAGAGGTACAGTTAGTAAGTTTGCAGTTGACAGTAAAATTGGAGGTGTAGTGGAAAGCGAAGAAGGCTGCCTCAGATTACAACAGGATCTTGATGGGCTGTGGGCTGTGAAGTGGCAGATAGAGTTTAATTCAGATAAATGTGAGGTGCTGCATTTTGGGTGAGCAAATCTTAGCAGGACTTATGCACTTAATGGTATTGAGATTTTTGTGAGTGTTGCTGAACAAAAAGACATTGGAGTGAAGGTTCATAGCTCCTTAAAAGTAGAGTCGCAGGTAGATAGGATAGTGAAGAAGGCGTTTGGTATGCTTTCCTTTATTGGTCAGAGTATTGCGTACAGGAGTTGAGAGGTCATGTTGTGGCTGTACAGGACATTGGTTGGGCCACTGTTGGAATATTGCGTACAGTTTTGGTCTCCTTCCTTATCTGAAAGATGTTGTGAAACTTGAAAGGTTTCAGAAAAGATTTACAAGGGTGTAGCCAGGGTCGGAGGATTTGAGCTATAGGGAGAGGTTGAACAGGCTGGGGCTGTTTTCCCTGGAGCATTGGAGGCTAAGAGGTGACCGTATAGAAGTTTACAAAATTATGAGGGGCATGGATAGGGTAAATAGGCAAAGTCTTTCTTTTCCCTGGCGTCGGGGAGTCCAGAGGTAAAGGGCATAGGTTTAGGGTGAGGGGGGAAAAGATATAAAAGAGACCTACGGGGCAATGTTTTCACACAGAGAGTGGTACGTGTGTGGAATGAATAGGGTATATGAATAGGAAGGGTTTGGAGGGATATGGGCCAGGTGCTGGCAGGTGGAATTAGATTGGGTTGGGATATCTGGTGGGCATGGACGGGTTGGACAGAAGGGTCTGTTTCCGTGCTGTACATCTCTATGAACTCCATCAATATCTCTCATTATTTTACAAGCTTCTATCAGATTGCTTCTCAACCTCCTGTGTGCCAGTGGAAAAAGTCCCAGACTATCCAACCTTTCTTTGTAACTGAAACCTTCCAAACTCTCTGGTAGCATGTAAGAATTGGGAATTCAGATACAGATCATAGAATCCTTACAGTATGGAAACACGTTATTGGGCCCAAAGGTCGACACTGAACCTCCGAAGAGTAATCCGCCCGGATTGATTCCCCTATCAAATTACTGTACTCTAACTAATGCACTAACCTACACATCCCTGAACCCTACGGACAATTTAGCATGGCCAATTCACCTAACCTGCACATCTTTGGGCTGTGGGAGGAAACCCATGCAGACGCAGGGAGAATGTGCAAACACCTCACAAACAGTTGTCCAAGGCTGGAATCGAACCCAGCTCCCTGGTGCTGTGAGGCAGTTGTGCCAACTACTGAACTACCATGCTGTCCTGTATTTTTTATTTGAGAATACTTGCAAGTAAATAATAAATAAAAGTGATACTAAGTCAGTTGTACACAGTTTTCTACACAGTTGTAGAAAAAGGTACAATCATGTCAGACTGAGTAGTCTCCACCCTGCTAAGGCAGAATAGAAGCATCACTTTAAAGTGAAGAAGGTAGGGTAACTGAATTTTCAAGCATCTATATCAGGAAACAGAAAAACCATGTGAAAACGTGGCCCCAGCACAATTGGGATTTTGGACGACGAATGGCGGAAGTCTGGGTAGCGCGGTGAAGGTGGATGGTCATGCAACAACATCTCCCAGAATATGTCCAAGCAACGTCAGCGTAGCTATTCTGTAGATCATTTGTAAATCATCATCAGCAATAGAGCCATCACAAATATCATGACAACTCCCTTGAAGATGTCAAAGCAGTGGTGGAGAGATACAAGCCTACTACATGTATTGCAAATGTGCTTGGTGCTAACAGGAAGAAAGACAAAATTTCACTCAAAATTTCCTTCTTGCCAGCCCCCACAACTCTGTTAATATTTCACAAAAAAAGGATAAGGTAAACACCTGGACTTGTGAATTTTATTTTTAGGTGATTACCGGGACATTTCATGCTCATGGAGACTGTCCCAGCAAAACTAGGATCTCTGGGCATCCTAATCAAGAGTAAACTTGAAAGACATGTAGAAGCTTTCCTGATCTTAGGGGTTTTGGATGGGTAAACAGTGAAAGATACTGGTTGGTGGATTAGTGACGGGAGCAGAGACTGAGGATCACCTGAAAGATGTAAGGAAAAGAAATGTTTTCACACAGTGATTTAGTCAGACATGGAATGTTCCATAGCAATATATAGTTGAGGTGGAGTCTAAATAGGAAGTGATCATTGATTGAAAAGGATTTGGGGAATGGACAGATCTAGGAAAACTGGGTGAGAATAGACAGCTCAATTTTCTGTCTAGTATACACCATGTACTTTTCCCAATTCTATGATTATAGGAAATTGAAACACCTTCATTGTTCGCTATGAAAAGCTCAGTTACCAATTGCAAACATTACTCAGCAAGGTGACTTTCCCAATCTAATTCAGTAATTCATGACTTTTCTCAGGCAAGGCTGTTAAAGGATGTGAAACCAAAGCAGGTAAATGGAATTAATGTGCAAATCAACCACATCGAATTGAATTATAGAACAAGCTCAAGCGGGCTGAATGTTCTTTTAACAAAATTTTAAAGAAACTTAATCCATGATGTTTAAGAGTAACCAGCTGCAGAGGTAATTCAGTTACTGTAAATTAATGTTCTGTGTCAGAATGATTAAATTATCAAGGCTTTTTTGCTGGGTTAGTTCATAAAACTGGTCTTATATCCTATTATGCTTTCGGCAATTTATGCCTGTTTTCTTAAGCTTTCTAATTCCAATATTCCTGTTCTTTAAAGGGTCTATGGATTTATTTCCAGTTACATTACCAAAGCATGAACAGCTGATGGCTGCTGCCCCTCTTGTTCCCCATCTAACTCTATAGAAATTAAGAGGTCATGCTGCGGCTAGACAGGACTTTGGTTAGGCCACTGTTGGAATATTGTGTGTAATTCTTGTCTCCTTCCTATCGGAAAGTTGTTGTGAAACTTGAAAGGGTTCAGAAAAGATTTACAAGGATGTTGCCAGGCAGAGGGTGGTACGTGTATGGAATGAGCTGCCAGAGGAAGTGGTGGAGACTAGTACAATCTGGATGGGTATATGAATAGGAAGGGTTTGGAGGGATATAGGCCAGATGCTGGCAGGTGGGACTAGATTGCGTTGGGATATCTAGTCGGCATGGACACGTTGGACCAAAGGGTCTGTTTCTGTGCTGTGCACCTCTATGACTCTGTTTCTCACTCCTTCCCTGGGACACCGTTGCTGGGCTAGGACACTCACTTGTGGTGCCAAGTCTCCTTTAGCTTCTCCGTCATCCCAGTTATCATGATGGAATGCTCGTCACCAAGTTCTTTCCTTGAATGTTGGTTACTTGATGGTCTGGTGAGGTTGATTTACATAGTACAGATTGAATATTGATATCATTGTATCACCTAACGTGTTGGAGGCTGGGTGTGATGTGAGGTTTTATTTTGGGAGCCTTTGAACTCATGATTTTAAACAGCAGTGTTCTGATTACAGCAGGATTAGCTCTCTGAATAATTTCAGTGCATGGAGGATAGTTACATGATGAAAATGATGTAGAGCAAGTGAATTACGGTCACATGGTCTCGGGCATGATTGATAGGGGAAATTATTCAATCATGCCCATTTGACTGGAATTTGTGGTCAGCTGTGCAGCATAAAATATGTGCTTTATTATCACGGTTTTCCTATTTTAGTTTTTATTTGATTGTATGCTTTCACAACTAACTCCCTCAAACTAGCAACTGAAAGGAAATTTACCAAGACCTAGCAACTTGATATCCTGGAAGTTTGAGCAGTATCATTTGGGAAGTGTATGTAGGTAAACAGGTTCATGCTGATTGAAAGATTGATCTCCAGTGTGGGTTGAGAGTTGAGGAAAAGTCAGAAGATGACAGCTGCAGTAATGCTGTTTCAGTCACATTTGTTTTGTTATGAATTTGTTTTGTTATTGAATCCATAGAATACCCCACAGCCCTGGAGAGCACTCAACTTTAATGCCATGTACCCTTCATACTTCTGCCTGTCTGAATACACATAATACATTCACCAAGCAGGCTTAGCACTTCAATGAATGGTAGGGAAAGATGTGTTCTAGCCCCACATTATCTCCGGTTGAAGGATTGATACAGAGACTGCTAGGATATGGAGCTTGCAGGCTGTATATATGCATTTCCCTTTGAGGTAGGCTATTCGCAAGCTGGCCTTTAAAATGTGTGTAACTGAATGAATATTATTCTCAGCTTCTCGTTTGCTAACTTTGTTTTGCCAATCATTTTGGAAAAGTCTGGAAGTAGATGTATCCACACACTGTTCAATGAGTACAATTTATTGCCACCCTGACATTGGTCTCTTTCCATATGACCTCAGATTGCTGAGTCCTGGATCTTATCCAGTTTTGATTTGCAAGTTAATGGATGCAGTGTAGTGGATCAGAACTTGTTGTAGTAAAAGAAATGGAGCAAGTAAGTCCTCCCTGGGAAAAATAATAGAATGATGGCAAAATAATTTAGCTGCACCTCCAATTTCTGCAGACATATTTTGCTACCCTATAAGATTCTTTCTTTCTAAACGATACCATTCTCCACCCGAGGAAGCAAACAACTGACCAATTACCCTGGCACTGCTGATTCTCCGGATAAGTCAGGCTGGTTAGAGATGTGCGAAAAAATGACTTTGGATTTCCTTTTCCTTTCTGTGTAAAGGTGGTAACCTTCTGTGTTCCCTGTTGACATTGACTGCAGATTGCTCAAAGTGCTAAGCATTCTAGTAAAGCAGAACTAGCTTGGAAAAAAGTTTTGGCTTGAAAATCAGTAAATATTGGCCTATGACACGTGAAAACAATTGGTTATACTGCAAGTACAGTAAAACATGGACTTGTTATAACTGAAGTGTCAGCTTGACTCAGTTGGCAAAATTTTCAGCTATAGGTAATTGGTTCAAGACTTGTACATGTAATGTTAGTCTGACTTTCCGGGCAGGATTTTCCCACTGACTTCGGGACTTGGACATGGCCTCAGTTGCTGCTGTATTAAGAATGATGAGCAGGCTTTTGACACCACTAGCCAGTAATTCTAATACCTTAGCAGTTCTACTGGGAAAAGTGCAAGATAGTCAGACCATAGGATAAAGGACCACAATTTAAGCTATTCAGCTCATCAAATGTGATCTATCATTTGTTCCTGATGGAAATATTTTTCAGCCTCATTCTTCTGCCTTATCCCCATAACCCTTGATCCCCTTACTGTCCATATCTGTCTGAAGTACACTCAACGACTCGTGGCTGCAGCATGTTGTGGAAGCAGAGTTTAACAGATTCACCACCCCCTGGCTGAAGACATTCCTTGTCAACTCGTCCATTCATTCTGAGACTGTACCCTTGGATGCTAGTCTCTTCTCCTGGTGGAAATATCTTCTGCATACCCACTCTAAATAACCCCTCAGTGTTCTGTAAGTTTCAGTCAGATTCCCACCAATCTCAATCCTTCTAACTCCATCAAGCAGAGGCTCAGTGTGCTCAACTGTTCCTCATATGACAAGCTCTTCATCACCAGGATCATTCTTGTAAACCTCCTCCAATGCCAGCACCTCCTTCCTCAGATATGGGACCCAACTGCTCACAATATTCCAAATGTGATCTAACCAGAGCCTTATACTGCCTCAGCAGTACATCTCTTGTATTCTGGCCCACAAGAAATGAATGCTAACATTGCACTTGTCTTCCTAAATGCCAGCTGAACCTGTATGTTAACCATAGGGGATTGTTAGCTAGGACTCCTAAGTTCCTTTATGCTTTAGATTTTCAAAGCATTTCCTTGTTAGAAATTAGTCTGTGTCTCTATTCTTCCTGTCAAAGTGCATAACCTCACACTTCCCCACATTGTAGTGTATCTACCAGTTCTTTGCACACTCTCCTAGCCTGTCCCAAGTCCTTCTGCAGCCTCCCCCACTTCTTCAACACCAGCTGTCCATCCACCTATCCTTGTGTTATCTGCAAACTGAGCAACAGTGCCTTCACTTCCTTTGTTCAGATTGCTAATGTATAATGTGAATAATTGTGGTCTCAACATTGACCCCTGTGGACCTCTCTGAGTCACTAGCTGTCATTCTGCAAAAGACCCCTTTATCCCACTCTCTGCCTTCTGCCAATTAACCAATCCTGTATCTGTGCCAGAAGGGAGTGTAAGTGTTCCTTTATTCCCCATCACTAACCACAATTGGAACGTATGAAGACAGTAATAATATGCTGGACTAGTAATCCAAGTTAATGCTTTGGGGTTTTAAAGTTCTTAGTCACCATAGTAGCTAGTAGAATTCAAATCTGGTTAATTAATCTGGAATATAAAGGTAGACTCTACCGTTGTGACCTTAAATTATAAGTTATCAGTGTACAAACCCATCTAGGAGGAGAAAGTGAGGTCTGCAGACGCTGGAGATCAAAGCTGAAACTTTATTGCTGGAACGGGATTCGGCTGAGACAAGGTGGGGGGAGGGGGGATGAAGGAACTGGTGAAGTCCAAGTTCATCCCCTGCGGTTGGAGGGTTCCCAGTCGGAAGATAAGACGCTCCTCCTCCGACCGTCGCGTTGTTGTAGTTTGGCGGTAGATGAGTCCAATGACCTGCATATCCTCGGTGGAGTGGGAGGGGGAGTTGAAACCCATCTAGCCTGCTAATGTTCTTTTAGGGAAATAAACCTGCTATCGTTAGCAGGTCTGACCTACGTGTAATTCTGGATCTGCAGTAGTTTGTTGTCTCTCTAGGCCATTTCAAAGACAAATTAAGAGTCAATCAGTTCAAGAGTGATTGTGATGACCAACACATGCTGGCCTTTCCTGGCCCATATCCCACAAAAGAATAAACAAGCACCGAAAACATAGTGCTGATGGAAGAGAACAGTCCACACTGTGACTGGCACAACTACGCTTGTGGCCATTTGTTAACATGGCATCTTCCCCACTGAATAGAGCCTCCAGCTCCAGTGTTCCCAAGAAATGTGTCAGGCAGGCTGCCTTCAGTGAGTTGACAGTTTGTGCGTGGCAGGGTTCTATCCTGTCAATGGAAAAATGCTGGTAACCTTATAAATTTAGCTCCATGTAAATAAGCACTTTGGAGTGGTCAGCTGATCCAAGTCTCTGCCCAACTACCCCAAGTAAACATCCTTCACGGCAGGAAACCATCAAGAAGCGATTCCAATGTGGTTCCCCCACTATTTTCTCTCTCTCTCTCATTCACAAACACTCACTCTCACTCTCCCACCACCTTGTCTTCAAGCTCGTTAGCACAGAGCGAGAAATGTTCAACCCGTCATTGCACTGCATTTCTGGGAGTACTGCTCTTTGAATGAAGTGTTGAACCCAGGCTTGTCTCCTACTTCACTGGATGTTTAAAAAAAATTGCCTGACATTATTTGAAGAAGAGAAGATAGTTTTTGCAGGTATAAAAACACAAATTGCTAGAGATGCTAAGAGATTTAGACATCACCAGCTGGATTTTCAATCGTGAATTTGGAAGTCCAGTTCATTTCTGGGTCTTGATTCTGTGATTTGTCAGTGATACAATATGATTTTGAGGTAAAAAGGTCCTCATTGAGCCAAAAATGAGTTTAACATCCAGGTATGGTACTGGGTGCTTCCTGAAGGCAGGAACCTCCTGTGGAAGATGATTCTCAAAGAATAATTGGAATGATGGCAGCAAAAGCTTTTCAGAATGAAGCAGCAAGGAAAGCAGAGAACTGGCAGCCTCATGAACCAAATAATAGCCCAATCTTCACTCATTAGGTACTCAGTTGTTCTGATTAAGTGATGGCAACTTTGAGCCTCCACATGAGAACCTCAATTTGAATATCCATTTCCTTATGGATTTTCTAATGTGTGGCCATAATCCTTGCTGTTCACCTGCCAGTTGTTAACTGACTTACTCCAAACTGGTCCTGGTTCCATTCTTACCTATAAAAGTATTATGTATCCCTCTTCAGCCCATTAAGAAACTCATCAATGAGATTGCCAGCAACTTAATTGCAGATGTGAACCTTCCATTTAAAAATTGCAATGTCATAGGGACATTAGAAGACTGAAACACTATCCAACAACTTTACTTCCAAAGCGTCCCTCACTCCAGCGGGTGATTGGAAATCCAGTTCCAGTTATGGAGAGAGAAACAGTTAATGTTTCAGGACAGTATCTTCCTCCTGAGTCTCCATTCCCCCAGCTTTCTAAGGGCCATTTGTCCTTCATTGAACACCATTGCCAAATATAATGATTCTTGACTGTTCTGAAGCAGGGTCACTGGTCCCAAAATGTTAACTCCGCTTTCTCTCCACAGATGCTGCCAGACCTGTTGAGCTTTACCAGCAATTTCTGTTTTTGTTTCCAGCATGCACATTCTTTGTTTTTTTTTATCATTGACTGACTGTTGGTGGGTCCTTACTGTACGCATCATGGATGCTTGTTTGGTGCTTAATAATAGTAACTACATGTCAAAAAAAACAACTAGCTGTGGAATGTTCTGAGGAGGTTATAAATTCCATACAAATAAGAGATCATTCGCTCTAGTGCAGATGCATGATTCCTAATACTGCAACCTGCTTGAGGTCTCCACAAAGGGTGCTGACAACCTAAAGAGAAAAAAAAAGTCTGTTTCAGTCCCAGACACCTTGTGTTTGTGTTAGCCACATGCTGTTTCAGAAATCCCAGTAAGCACGATCTTTACTGCATTGACTGGTCCCAATCAATGCCAGTGGGCATAATTATTTACTGTCCGAGCTTTTATCCTGCGTCTCCGTCGGATGCCTGTATGACTCAGTTTTTCAAGTTGGAATTGCAAAATCTTGGTTTGGAATAGCTTGTAGGCCAGACCAGGGAAGGACATCAGTGAATCAGATAATCAACAGTAGTTTCATGGATATTGTTAATCTTTTAATTCCAGCATTCTTTTTATGAATTCCACCATTCCGCCATGGTGGAGTTTGAACCTGGAACCACAGAGCATTAAGCAAGATCTTAAGTCTGTGGTGAGCAATAACAACCTGGAATAAGTTAAGAAGCAGTGAGAGTTGAAATAGTCTATATGGCCCCTCAAACCTGCGATACCACCATGAATCTGATAGTTGATCTGATCTTGATCCCAGCTCAATTTGCCTGCTTCTTACCCCATAACTCTTGACTACCTATAGTTCAAACATCTGTCTAATTAAGCCTTGAAAATATTCAATAATCCAACCTCCACTGGCCTCTGTGGAAGAGGGTCCCATAGATTAACAATCCTCATCTCTATTGTAATTAGGAGACCCTATTTCTGACTTCCCAATTTCTAGATTCCCTCACCAGGAAAAACATCTTGCTAGCATCTACCTTTTAATCTTCATCAGAATCTTGTATGTACTAATAAATCACCCATCATTCTTCTAAACTCAGTAAAGACCCAACCTGCTGAATCTTGAAGGCCCATGAGTTAACCTAACAAACATTCTCTCAACTGCTTTCAATTCAAGTATATCATCCTTAAGCAAAGAGGCCAGAATTGTAGGCAGGTTTCTAAGTGCAGTCTCATAGAACATAGAACAGTACAGAATAGTACAGGCTCTCTGGCCCTTGATGTTGTGCCAACCTCTTGTCCTACTCTAAGATCAAGCTAACCTACATACCCTTCATTTTACGATCATCCATGTGCCAATCCAAGAGTCAATTAAATGTCCATAGTGTATCTGACTCTACTAGCAGTGCTGACAGTACGGTCCACACACCCACCATTCTCTGTGAAAAGAACCTACCTCTGACATCTCCCCAAACCTTCCTCCAATCACCATAAAATTATGATCCCTCGTGATAGCCATTTCCACCCTGGGAAAAAGTCTCTGACTGTCCATTCTCTGGCTACCTATGCTTCTCATAATCTTGTACACCTCTGTGAAGCCACCTCTCATCCTGATTCGTTCCCATGAAAAAAGCCCTTGCTCCCTCAACCTTTCTTCATAAGATATGCCCTGCAGTTCAGGCAGCCTTCTAGTAAATCTCCTCTGCACCATCTCCAAGGCTTCTATGTCCTTCCTATAATGAGGCGAACAGAACTGAACACAATATTCCAAGTGTGGTCTAACCAGGGCTCTATAGAACTGCAGTAAAACCTAGTGGCTCTTAAACTGAATCCTCCTGCTAATGAAAGCCAACACTCCATAGTCCTCCTTAAAAACCCTATTAATTTGGGTGACAACTTGGAGGGATCTCAAGATCCCTCCACACTGCCAAGAATCCTGCCTTTAACTCTGTAATCTGCATTAAAATTTGATCTTCCAAAATGAATCACTTCATACTTTACCAGGTCGAACTCCACTTGTCACTTCTCAGCCCAGCTCTGCATCCGTTGCAACCTACAACAGCCCTCCACACTATCCACCACTCCACCAACCTTTGTGTGATCGGCAAACTTATTAATCCACCCTTCTACTTTCTCATCCAAATCATTTATAAAAATCGCAAAGAGCAGACCTGTTGAATACCACTGGTCACCGAGCTCCAGGCTGCATTCTTTCCATTTACCCTCTGTCTTCTATGGGCCAGCCAATTCTGTATCCAGACAGCCAAATTTCCCTGTATCCCATGCCTCTTTAATTTCTGAATGAACCTACCATGCATCATCAATGCCTTTTACCAATCTTCCCACTGAAACATTTCCAGAGAAAATACCATACTGGTCCTGACATGCTAAATTAACCAGTAGCAATTGGTGCTTCCATTGAAGGTGATTCTTTTCTTTTACTTGTACAAATCATGTTGGAAAGCCCTAAATTTAGAAAAAATGCAGAAACCTTATCAACGTGCAAACTCTTTTGATCTTCCTAGTGAATCACAATTCGCAAAGGATAGTGATGGGTTTGTACCCTGCATGTTCTTCACTCCTGTCTGATGTTTGTCATTAATTTATGATAAAGCTTATGTTAAAGTTCCCTACCTCTACTCAGTTGTATGTCACAGTGTTACAGAACTTGTACTGCTGAAAAATGGCATGTCTTATGATAGCTTTGCAATTTTCAGGGTACTTAAGAAGAATTAGCCAAGTAAAGGGTATGTCACATTTATAATGTGAGAGCAGAGAGTGCTGATGGGTTGTTAACTGGTTTATGACTGGTAGAGAAGTTAACCTGGTGGATGGATCAACTTAATGATGGTTGGCTTTTAACTGCCAAGCTTAGTTTTAACATTTTAACCAGGCAAGTGAACTTTGATCGATTAAGGCACTATCCTGATAAATGAAACAAAGAATGGCTTTCACCTATTTTCTTGAATTTGGTGCAGTATGTGTCCCTGTTCTTTCCAGCTACAAAGAACAAAGCTTACCTGTCAGTCAGGCTCATAGTGTGATGCACTTTCATGTCCTAAATATCAATACACTATTTATTGATATACAATACACCATGCTGTGAGCTTGACTCAAAATATGGTGCTGGATAAGCACAGCAGGAAAGGCAGCTGAGGATCAGGAGAGTCAACGTTTCGGCATAACCCCTTCAAGAGGAATGTGAGCTTGACTGAGTAGACAGTTCTGATATTTGCAGACAAAATAATATGTGGGCGTACTGTCTGTTTCAACTGAAAATCTTCCATTACTTTGATTTTTTTTTGTTTGTGTAAATTGTTCTGATGGTGCAAGTATACATCAACTGGCTGCTATGTTCTTCCACATTACAACGTGGCTACACACAACTGCATTTCCTTAGCTGTAAAATAGTTTAAGTGGCAGAAGTTCATGAAGGATGCTAAGTAAATGAAGTAATTTTTTTCTTTGTCAGTTGAAAATGTAATCTTTAGGGAGTCACCACACCATGCTTTTCATTGGTGTGCAGGTATAGCACCTAATTCATTATAGAATCCCTACAGTGTGAAAACAGGCTATTTGGCCCAACAAGTCCATTCTGACCCTCCGAAGAGTAACCCACCCAGATCCATTCCCCTATTATTCTATAATTATCCCTGACCAATGCACCTAACCAACACTGTGGATAACTTAACATGGCCAATTCACCTAATCTGCATATCTTTGGATTGTGGGATGAAACTGGGAGACTATGCAAACTCCAAACAGACAAGCTCCCGAGGCTGGAATCAAACCAGGGTCCCTAGTGCTGTGAGGCAACAGTGCTAACCACGATGTGTAGTAGTCCCTCATAATGAAGAAGACGCTTGCTTGTAGCAAGAACTTATGTGTGGAGACCTTTAATATGAAGAGCTCCAGCTACCACATGGTTTTAGCCAACTCAGAAACTCTCATATTTACCACCTGCCATGGAAGGAATTGCAGATTCAGGAATTCCTGAAGAAGGGCTCATGCCCGAATCGTCGATTCTCCTGCTCCTTGGATGCTGCCTGACCTGCTGCGCTTTTCCAGCAACACATTTTCAGCTCTGATCTCCAGCATCTGCTGTCCTCACTTTCTCCTATTAAACTAGGGAGTTGTGTACAGAAACTAGGAGCAGAAGTGGTCAATTTTGGCCCTTCAAGCCTGTATTGCCATTCAGTATGATCATGGCTGATGCAGTCAATGGAATATTCCCACTTTCTGTTCATATCCCTTGATGCCTTTAACATCTACAAAAATTATCACTCTCTTTCTTGGATATACAGTGATGTGGCCTCTACAACCCTCTTTGATAGAGAATACCGGAATTTATTTGGCTATATATTGTTATTCACCATTTCCTCTGCCAAAGCTGTTTCTGAGTTATTACCATTTAATTCAATTATTTTGTTAACCTAGGACCCTCTTTGAATCGTAAATTCCGATGGACCTTGAAAAATTAGACCATCTGCTGATGATGAACATTGTGAGAAGGATCGAAATTTGTTGTTACAATCAAGTAAATGCTAGAATAATGCTTAGGTGGAAAACTGTAATTACTGGGAGAGATTTGAAATGCTTGTGCTATTTTGACTTGAGCAGAGGCAGTTGCACGTTAAGGAAACCTTGCAATGTATTTGAAGGTAAGCGGCTTTCTGGTGAGACTGGGGCAGTGGATTAATTTTGAATTGTACCAGTAAAGAACCAGGATTGATAAAATGGGTTGATGGACCACTGTCTGTGTAGCTTTTCTGCAAAGTCTTTCTCCAAAAACAATCAGGGACAAGGCAAAATCGCTGCATCTTCGATCAATGGGAAAATAAAAACAAAAGCGCCAACATTAAATTTCCTCAATACCTAGTAATTTCCACTAAAGATCAGTGAGTCTGCACGCTTTCTTCTGTCAACAAAGCCTGAAAGCTTCTCACATTAGGCAGGTATGACAGATTTCAGTGTAGGCTCTGCAGCAGTGGCAGTTGTGGTATTGTGTGCTTTAAATGACATTTTCCTCAGAACGTGAAGGGTAATCCCTTTAATCAACCATATATCCTGCTTGCTGAGGCAAGGTCAGCCAATCCGATTAGTGCTCTGTTTGTGCATCTCACGGGCATTAATGCAGTGACTGTAAGAGCCTTTTCTGCACTCCATTATCATATTCACTAAACTGCAGACATGAAGGTCAGAGTTACAACTTTACTTGATGATCTTGACTGAAATGGAAGCAGTCAGGAAAAGTCACATGCAGAAGAGAGAGTGAATAGAAACTGAAAAAGGCTGGTTGCATGTGGTTTGTGACTAAAATAGCCATTTTCGAACATAAGTTAGATTTCTTCTTTAGTGTTGTAGAACAGAGAGACCTAGGGATTCTGGTACATAATTCTTTGGAGTTTGCGTCACATATAGAGTCGTTAAAAAGGCATTTAGCACGCTTGCCTTCATTGTTCAGTCCTTTGAGTATAGGAGTTGGGAAGTGATGTTGAGGTTGTACAGAATATTGGTGAGGCCTGTTCTGGAATACTGTGGCCAGTTCTTGATGCGCAGTTATGGGAAGGATATTTTTAAGCTGGAGAGGGTCAGAAGAGATTTACTAGGTTGTTGCCAAGTATGGAAGGTTGGAGTTATGAAAAAAAGGCTCGATGGGCTGGGACTTTTTCACTGGAGTGTAGGAGGTTGAGAGGTGATCTTATATGTTTACAAAATAATGAGTGGTGTAGGTAGAGTAGTTGTCTTTTCCCCAGGCTGTTTAAGGTGAGAGAAGAAAGATTTTAAAAAGACTTGAGGGGCACATCTTTTATGCAGAGGGTAAAATGGAATAAACATCCTGAGGAAATGGTGAATGTGGATAAAAAACAATGTTTAAAAAACCTTTTCGCTATTTACATGAAAACGAAGGGTTTGAAGGGATTTGGGCCAGGAGCAGGTAGGTGGGACTAGTTTAGTTTGGGATTATGTTCGGCATAGACTGGTTAGACGGAAAGGTCTGCTTCCTAGCTGTATGACTCTATGAAGTATGTAAGTAAACATGTCACGTAACATGCATACAGCAATGACCCACACACGTGTGATGAATGGCCAGTTCACTTCTTTATAACTGATGAAGAAACATTGTATAGGATGTTTTATAACAACTTGAATCAGATAGTTAAACATCTCGTTCATAATATGGTCTCTCCAACAATACATCTTTCCCTCCGTGTTGCACTGAATTGTTGATCAAGATTGTGCACTTAGATCTGAGAGTGGGACTTAAGCTCACAACATTCTGACAGATGAATGGCTGTGTTACTAATTGATCTGACCTGATAGTTGTGTATGAGGTGACAGTTGACCAATCAACAGTGGCATGAGAAAACTATGTTCGAGGTTCATTCCGAGCAGATCTGTGATACAGAACACTGTCTTATATGGTCTGTTCCCTAGGATGATGCAGAGACAAACATTGACTGTACATAGAGGACCATCACCTCCGTAAAAGATGCTCTTTGGTCTGCCCGAAACTTATTGGTCTTCCAGAGCAAGGAGTTGACCTTGACGCTGAATTGCAGACTGACACATTCTAAGGTCCAGGACTACTGGATGCACTAAAACTTGGGGCAGCTGCTGCCAAGGCACAGTGGAGAAAAACAATCATCTAACATCTTTCTGCTGAAGTTAAACTGGGGTCCATTTAGTTATCGGATACTCCCAGTGCCTCAAATATATTACAGTCATGTATAAGTTAGAAATGTCTTTGGTTTGTTTGCTGGATAGAGTCAAACTCCAATGTTTTCGTTTCTCCATATACTCTTGTACAAAACTGAACTATTTCAGTGATTATGTATGTACACAAAGGTGTTTTTATATGAATAAAGTATATTTTTGAAATTTAAAAGATTGTGAACCAAGGAAAGAGGGAGTGGTCTACGCAGTGATCTGCATCAAGTAGAACCATTTGTGACCTATTCAGGCTCAGAAAGAGGATGGAAACAGAACTAGTAAGTCATACAACTTACAGCAGGGAAAACTCCGTTTGCACATCAGTGAAGATTTGAGCAATAAGTGTCAACTTGGACAGACATCTAGACATCTGTTTGTCTCCAATAAGTTATTTTTCAAAGAGCAATCAGGGATAAGGCAAAATGTCTGCACCTTCAAAATAATAAATTTTCTCAGTATCTGGTAAATTTCATGATAAATCAGTGAGTCTGCCTGCTTTCATTACCAACAAAGTCTGACATCTAGCAATCTATGTGGCAGGAATTTTCCCTTTACCTGCTGCTGTTGAAATGTCGAGTCAAGTTGAAACGATTTGACAGCTAATCAAATTGAAGTATCCACCAGGAAGTTAAAAATCACAAAACCTTTTCGATTTAACTTTTTAGATTGCCTGGTACTATTTTGTTCATTCAAGGTATGAGTGTATTGCTGCCGAGGCCAGCGTATTGCCCATCACTAATGGTTAAAAGTGAATCACATTGCTGGAAATCTGGAGTCACAGGTAGACCAAACCAATTAAAGATCAAGGTTTTCCAACTCTGATGGATATTTGTCAGCCAGGTGTGTTTTAACAGCAATTGATAGTGATTACACAGCCAACAATAGGCCAGTCTTTTTATTTCCATATATTAATTGAATTCAAATTTCACTATCTAACATATTAGAGTTTGAATTAGTTTGATTTCCAGTTTGTTGACATTACCACTATGTCACTGCCTTCCCAAATACGTGACTGGAGCAGAGATGTATAAAATTATAAGGGCCACGTGCATAGATAGATAGTATGAAACTTTCTCCAGGCTATGACCAGGAGCATAGATTTAAGGGAAGGGACAGAAGGTTTTAAGGAGGTGTGAGGAGAAACCTTTTCACGTCAAGGGTGGTGGGAATTTGAAACTCACTGCCTGTAGGGATAGTAGAGTCAGAAACCCTCAACATTTAAGTCGTCTCAGATATGCATGTTTAATGCCAAGACATACAGGGCTGTGGTCCAAGTGCTGAAAAATGGGATTAGAATAGTTAGGTGGTTGTTATTGACCAGCACAGATGGAATGGACCAAAGGTTCTTTTTCTGTGCTATAGATCTCCATGACCATATTAAATTAGAATCTACAATGAAGATAAACTCCTAATATAAATTCTGAAAATAAGTGGAACATTTAATTATTATGGGCAAAGTTTATATTCCACAAATTTTCAGGGCCACTGAACGTATTTATCAATAATTCCAAAATGAATATAATGGTAAAAAATAAATTATATCTCATTCAACAAGGTGTTGCTTTTTCGAGGGTTTTTACAGTGAGGCTAATAGCATTTCCATACTGTAGGGAACCTACTGTAGAGTTTTAATCAATTCATGATTGCAGTGTTTGGGAACCTCTATAATATGCCCTGATGGAAAAATATACTGACAGCACTTTCTGGATTTCTGCATTATTCCACCCATATGCAGACTCCACCAAAGTTGCTGGCCAGTTCTGTGGAGTAATGACAGGAACATTGGCTAAATACAAGCTATTGTGAATGCAGAAGAGGAAACATCAGGATAAAATACCACAGTAATTTGTGCAGTGAGAGATTAAGGATGTTATTCTTTTTGTGCTGAGAGCAGTCAGGTCAATGTTGTTATCTCGTAGAATCCAATGGAGATGGCTGAGATGAATTAGAACTATTGTTAGATTTTGTGGATTCATGACCATTATCACTAAGCATAGACAGTCGATAATTCATAAGGAATTTGCAGATAGCTTAATAAGTATGTTAGGAAGTAGTAGTTTTAGACTCAATGCATTATTTACTTAGATAAAGAAAGGAAATATATGAACCATGATATATGAGAAGGCTTTACTGGTCCTAAAGCTGTTCTGTATATTTGAGAGGCAGAGGTGGTGGCCACCTGCAGTTTGGGGTGTTTGTCTCCAGTGGTTCAGTCTTTCATGATAACAGTCTGGTCTGCCCTCAGACCGATTAGGTCTTCTGCCAAGAAGGTGGTGATTGTATCCCTGAACCCTCTTGACCTCACCTCCTGCTCATTCCTATTAATATATGTTACTTTTGGGGCTGGCAATCTATACTATCACTTGTCTGAATTCTCTTAGCTAGCGACCATAAAACAGCTACACATGATTTCAGGATAGCCGTTGTCCCCTTGCCTACCTTGATCTGAAAGTTTGCTTTCTTTCATTTGCAAACAAAATGCCTTATTTTACCAAATACTGCTTGGCAATAAGGTACGTATGATACCAGATAAATGTTTGACATCAGTTCAATGGAAAATTGTATCCTAAGCGATTCTGGGGATTGTTGTGACCTTTTGTGTGCCTTCCTTTTATCTTTATTTACTAGAAATTTGTTTTTTTTTGCCTTTCACATCAAAGGGCAGTGACACTTCCCTTTTTTTTTTATTTAACCCCCACACTACCACCTAAGTGCAGTAGTGCTTATTTTATCCCCAGCATCCATGGTGTGTGTGTGCAGGTGTGAGACACAGTGAAAGACACAAAGTGCACCAATCTTTATTCAATTTCCACCACCAGGAAGATAGGAAAACACCCGGGTGGCCAGTGACAAACACTGCCCTTCACAGCAAGGGACAGTGCTGTGTGATCAAAACAGTGAAGGGGAGGGTAGGGACTAAATCAAAATAGAGTTGGAGGGAGAAATAATGCACTCCACTCCCTGCGGCGCCCACCTCTCCCTGAACAACTCCAGGGTGTTGGTGGACACCGCGTGCTCCTTCTCCAAGGACACCCGGGCTCTAACGTAACCGCGGAAGAGGGGCAGGCAAGAAATTTGTTTATACTCGGGAAACAGTGGTTATGCAGTAATGAGATCTCATGCTACACTGAAAATACTAGCAAAATCCCATTTTATAGGGGTCCCCATTTCCAAAGATAGAGTACAGGTGATGTTAATTGAGGGTAATTGGGTGAGAACCTGACAGGGTATATTTCTATGGGTAACAAGTAATCAGTGAGGTTGGAATTGGGTGATGTGAGTTTGATAGCACTTTGATTAGAAAAGCACATGCCTGGACTCTTAATGAACAAACCTTTATGTTTAGCAGAGTTAACAGAGGATATAAGTCAAAGAACTGAAAACTAAGCATTATTTGAAGCAACAAGTGCAGATAATTTCAGAGAGATGGCTGAATCAAAGTCTAAAGTATTGGGCTGTGATTATCCACACCTGTTTTCTGAATGTGAATCTTATGGAAGAATCATGGGGACCTGCTTAACCCCTTTACCAAAGAGGAAATGAAATTTAGCTCTGGCATTTTATCTGCCATACAAAAACAGGATGAGAAACAAAATTTTTATCAGAAACAGAAATTAATGGCTGAACTCAAATGAAGATTTGAACAAAGTATTAACTTTCATGGATAAAATCATCACAAAAGTGACGTATTAACCGCTTATGAGGTGGGTCAGATTTTGACAAATTTAGAAAGAGTGAAGAATATTCATTAGTAAAGTACATAATGGAATTCACTAAAATTCAACTGGAAATTTCCCAATCTGTGCTGCATTTACATTCTTAGACTGTGCCAAAGTGTTGATTTAGACAGATTTCTAATTTTCTACACGAGTTAAATTTGCAGATACATACACTGCTAGAATAAATGTCAGAAATATCCTTGGAAAGCATTTCTCTCCAGCAGCATTTGTGGTGTAAAAGGAGCAATTGGCCGTAAGACAGTAAATGGAAAACACAATGTTAGCAGGCTAGTGAGGCCATCTAGATTCACTTTGTAGGCAACAATACAAAATAACTTGTAAAATAACCAGAATAGAACATTTTAATAAATAGATATGCTAGCCAGTGAAATACTGTTGTCATTGAGTACGCCATCAACGAAAAAAACTACAGATGGAACTGGATATGGAAAATGACAAAGCTAATTTATTTAGAATATCTGTGAATTTGTATTTTACAAAGTCATGATACTATTGTACTCCTTTAGTGGAACATCATTTCTATGCTCAAGAACCTTTATTGACATCAAGGGGCTTTTAAGTACAATTTAGGTAAAATGGTTTGAATATTGTTCGCATCAACAATCTTTTATTTGGAAAACATTATTCCCATTGAACTTGGTCAAAGTAGGGCATAGCAAAAAGGTGCAGCAGCTTTCAGAAACTGAAATGGAGAAATTGCAAAGTCTAATTGGATAGCTAAGTTGGTTTGGCACCTGAACAAGGCAAAATCTTAGTTTTGATGCCTGAGTTGGGTGTGACTATGAAAAATATTGCCCTTTGGCTTGAGAAGCTAAAATAAATGAGAAAAGTAATTTAAAAATAACATACTTTTACAGCAGAATCTCTCATTGAGGCAATATATACACCATTTTTCTTCGAGAAAATATTGGAAAAAGTTAAAAAAAGGGATTCAGGAACAATTGCCTTTGAGAATGATATTGATAATAAATCATGCTGGCGTAAGCAACATAGCAACGCTATGAATGAAATGAAGATTGAGAATTAACATTGCAGTCTTTGAGGCTGAGACTGTTTTATGACAAAAAGACCAACTTCTGAAAAACTATTAGAAACACTGAAATAAAGGATTTGGAACTTTAATGAGAGAGAAATATGGATCCTTGCAGACTATTCTATATCTCTGTTAACAAGTCAAATTTTCAATGGTGAAATTGTGTTTTTGTTCTTGTTTTTATAGGGGCGTTGCACTCGGGAAAACTGCAAATATCTCCATCCGCCCCCACACTTGAAAACACAGCTGGAAATCAATGGACGGAACAACCTGATCCAGCAGAAGACTGCTGCAGCCATGCTTGCACAACAAATGCAGTTCATGCTGCCAGGCACGCAGCTGCAGCCAATGGTGAGCACTGGCTCATATGACCTCTCCATCTCCAAGACCAGCTAATTTCACGTCTGTAATAATGTCCAAATATGCCTCTGTCTCAGCTTTTCTGTTGCTGAAACCGTCATCCATGCCCTTACTACCTGTAGGCAAGACTATTTCAGTACTCTGGTCACCTCCCATTCTCCAACATCAATAAACTTGAACTTATCCAAAAATCTGACTGGGTTCTAACTTGCTCTCATGCATCACCTCTTGGCTGATCTGTCTGGCAGAACTTAATAGTGAAATTCTTTTCTTCATTTTCAAATCCTTCCATTATTCCTATATCTGTATCTTTCTAATCCCTTGCCCACTTCCTCTTTCCTTCATTCTGTACCTTCATCTCCTTTTGTTCCAAGATCTTCCCAAACCCCTCTGCCTCTGTATTTCCATCTCCTCTTTTCAAGTTCTGTAAAACTTGCATCTGATCCCATATTTAGTCACCTTTCCTATTGTCTTACCTTTCAATACAAAAGTGAATAGTGCCAAAACTGTAATAGGCAGCTATAATAATGTCCAGGATGATGTGTCCAGGGCATCACAAGCCAGTTAGCTCAATATCAACAATAGGAAAGACAATTAAAACTGAAGGACTGAAAAATTCATATCAGGCTTGAAACATTAACTCTGTTTCTCTCTCCACTGATGCTGCCAAACCTGCTGAGTTTCTCTAGCATTCTCTGTTTCTTATGGGATAAAGGTATCCATTCAGACTAACAAAAGGTGGAACTGGTCTTTCTGCATGGACCACGGAGATTCACAGGTCATATAAATGATATGATCTTGGAAATAGTTTCAGAATTTGTAATGATACCACATTGAAAATATATTTAACGTTGAGGAAGAATAGAACAAAATACAAAGGCGGTCATTAATAAACTAGCAGGTGCTAATTTGCATATTTATTTCAGTATATATAAGGTTTTGATGCTGTATTTTGGCGAGAGCAATCAGGAGCTTGGAAAACAATCTAAATAAGCCAAATGAGGAAATGTGTCTAGAAGTGTATATAGACAAATCATTAAAAACAGGTTAATTAGGCCATTTTTAAAAAAAAATGCTAACAAAGTTCTGGTGTTTATTTTTAGAGTAGATTTGAAAAGCAGAGAAGTTATGTTCAATATACATTGAATCTTGAATATACTGTTCTGTTCTCATTAAAAATGATGTAAGGTCATTAGAGAAGATGCAAAGAGAAAAGCTCACATAGAGTAGTGCCACTGATTTGCAGTTTAGCAAAATAATACACCATGACTTTGAAGATCGCAAGGTATGCCAGAGATCCTTTGACCAATCATCATTCAGCTTTTTATGTTTCTGTAGTGCTCTATCTCCACTTATTCCGTACTCACAGGATAGCCCACACCTCAAAAGTAGTTTATTCGCTGTAAAGCACTTTGAATGTCCTGAGAAGTAAAAGTTGCTATATGAATGCAATTTTTCTCTCCTTCTTTCCTCTGGTTGTTAAGCTGGAGTTTTCCATTAACCCTTATTGGAAAGCATTACCACAATTTTCTACAATGTAGGTTATTTTTTGAGGGGATAGCATGTGGAATATCATCTGGTCAGTGTGAATGAGACACATCCTGCTGGTCAGTTGAGATTCCTCATATGATGGGAGTACTTCTATTTGCTTTATTTTATCAGGAGAATTCAGGAAGCCTTCAAGAACTTAAAAATATAGATGGATTAACCATTCCCAGTCTTTAGAGGTTCTCACTGTGGCCCTTTAAATAAGTTCAGCTGATGATCATTTAATCCTCAATTATTTTAGAACACAATGAGGCCAGTGCATGTTTTTGCTGCAAATTAATACATTAAGGACAAAAGGGTAACGAGGGAGAGAATAGGGCCCCTCAAAGATAAGCAAGGCGGCCTCTGTGTGGAGCAACAGGAGATGGGGGAGATACTAAACGAGTATTTTGCATCAGTATTTACAGTGGAAAAGGACATGGAAGATATAGAATATTGGGAAATAAATGGTGACATCTTGGAAAATGTCCATATTACAAAGGAAAAGTGCTGGATGTCTTGAAACAGATAAAAGTGGCTAAATCCCCAGGATCTGATCAGGTGTACCTTCAAACTCTGGGAAATTAGGGAAGTGATTCTCTTGCTGAGATATTTGTATCATCGATAGTCACAGGTGAGATGCCGGAAGACTGGAGATTAGCTAACGTGGTGCCACAGTTTAAGAAAGGTGGTAAGGACAAGCCAAGGAACTATAGACCAGTGAGCCTGACGTCGGTGGTGGGCAAGTTTGAGGGAATCCTGAGGGACAGGATGTAAATGTATTTGGAAAGGCAAGGACTGATTATGGATAGCCAACATGGCTTTGTGCGTGGAAAATCATGTTTCACAATCTTGATTTTGTTTTTGAAGAAATAACAGAGGTTTGATGAGGATAGAGTGGTAGACATGATCTATATGGACTTCGGTAAGGCATTCGACAAGGTTCCCCATGGGAGACTGGTTAGCAAGGTTAGATCTCGTGGAATACAGGGAGAACTAGCCATTTGGATTTGGAACTGGTTCAAAGGTAGAAGACAGAGGGTGGTGGAGGGTTGTATTTCAGACTGGAGGCCTGTGACCAGTGGAGTGCCACAAGGATCGGTGCTGGGTCCACTTCATTTCATCATTTATATAAATGATTTGGATGTGAGCTTAAGAGGTACAGTTAGTAAGTTTGCAGGTGACACTAAAATTGGAGGTGTAGTGGAAAGCGAAGAAGGCTACCTCAGACTACCGCAAGATCTTGATCAGATGGGCCAATGGGCTGAGGAGTGGCAGTTGGAATTTAATTCAGATAAATGCGAGGTGCTGCATTTTGGGAAAGCAAATCTTAGCAGGACTTATGCACTTAATGGTGAGGTCTTCAGGAGTGTTGCTGAACAAAGAGACCTCAGAGTGCAGGTTCATAGCTCCTTGAAAGTAGAGTCGCAGGTAGATAGGATAGTGAAGGCGGCGTTTGGTATGCTTTCCTTTATTGGTCAGAGTATTGAGTACAGGAGTTGGGAGGTCATGTTGTGGCTGTACAGGACATTGATTAGGCCACTGTTGGAATATTACGTGCAATTCTGGTCTTCCTATCTGAAAGATGTTGTGAAACTTGAAAGGGTTCAGAATAGATTTACGAGAATGTTGCCAGGTTTAGAGGATCTGAGCTATAGGGAGAGGTTGAATAGGCTGGGGCTGTTTTCCCTGGAGCGTCGGAGGCTGAGGGGTGACCTTATAAAGATTTATAAAATCATGAGGGGCATGGGTAGGATAAATAGATAAAATCTTTTCCCTGGGGTGGGGGAGTCCAGAACTAGAGGGCATAGGTTTACAGTGAGAGGGGAAGGATATAAAAGAGACCTAAGGGGCAACGTTTTCATGCAGAGAGTGGTATATGTATGGACTGAGTTGCCAGAGGAAGTGGTGGAGGCTGGTACAATTGCAATATTTAAAAGGCATCTGGATGGGTATGTGAATAGCAAGGGTTTGGAGGGCTATGGGCTGGGTGCTGGCAGGTGGGACTAGATTGGGTTTGCATATCTGGCCGGCATGGATGCGTTGGACCGAAGGATCTGTTTCCGTGGTGTGCATCTCTATGACTGTACATGTTGGACCTGTTTATGGCAAGGCCAGGGCTTGAGCTACTGTGTGGTAGACATCAGGATGAGTGTGTTTTCTTGAACTAGCTTTGATTACCTAAGGGGTGGATTCGGAGAGGAAATTTCCAGATTTATGACCGTAACTGATCTGGATCAATTGGGGTCACAAAGGGGAAGGCGGAAGTATTCAGGTTCATGGCGCTGTGACTGGCTCTGCTACACAGAAGGGCGGGAAAAGGAGTGGAAGGGCTATCATCATAGGGGATTCAATTGTAAGGGGAGTAGATAAGTGGTTCTGTGGTCGAAAGCGAGACTCCCAAATGGTATGTTGCCCCCCCCCCCAGGTGCATAGGTCAAGGATGTTTCAGATCGGCTGCAGAACATTCTGAAGGGGGAAGTGAACAGCCAGCTGTCGTGGTGCATATCGGCACCTGCGATATAAATAGGTAAAAAATGGGATGAGGTCGTACCAGCAGAATTTATGGAGTTAGGAGCCAAATTAAGTAATACCTCAGAGATAGTAATCTAAGGATTACTACCAGTGCCAATTGCTAGTCAGTAGAAATGAAAGAATGGGTAGGATGAATGTGTGGCTTGAGTGATGGTGCAGGAGGGAGGGGTTCAGAATTTTGGGACATTGGGACTCTTCTAGGGGAGGTGGGACTACTGCAAATTGGACGGTCTACACCTGGGCAGGACTGGATCCAATGTACTAGGGTGTGCTTTTGCTAATGCTGTTCAGGAGGGTTTAAACTAATGTGGCAGGGGGGTGGGCACAAATGAGGAGGTTAGTGGACAGTAAGGAGGTGGTTCCTAAAGGCTGTAAGGAGGTGGTTCCTAAAGGCTGTAAGGAACTAGATAATGAAGGGAAGAGTAGGCAGGGAGCAAATGATGAATGCACAGGGACAGGTGATCTGAGATGCATTTGTTTTAATGCGAGAAGCGTAGTTGGTAAGGCAGATGAACTTAGGGCTTGGATTAGTACGCCAGAGTATGATGTTATTGCAATTACTGATACTTGCTTGAAGGAAGGGCAGGTTTGGCAACTAAGTATCCCAGGTGCTTCAGGCGGGATAGAGGGGGAGGTAAAAGGGGTGGAGGAGTTATATTACTGGTCAGGGAGGATATCACAGCTGTGTTGAAGGAGGGCACTATCGAGGACTCGAACAGTGAAGCAATATGGGTAGAGCTCAGAAATAGGAAGGGTGCGGTAACAATGTTGGGGCTGTACTGCAGGCCTCCCAACAGTGAGCATGAGATAGAGGTCCAAAGGGAAAGTGAGGTCTGCAGATGCTGGAGATCAAAGTTGAAACTTTATTGCTGGAACCGCACAGCAGGTCAGGCAGCATCCAGGGAACAGGAGATTCGACGTTTCGGGCACAGGCCCTTCTTCAGGAAAGAAGAAGGGCCTGTGCCCGAAACGTCGAATCTCCTGTTCCCTGGATGCTGCCTGACCTGCTGTGCGGTTCCAGCAATAAAGTTTCAACATAGAGGTCCAAATAAATGAATAGGTTATGGAAAGATGTAGGAGCAACTGGGTGGTGGTGATAAAGATTTTAATTTTCCCAACATTGACTGGGATTCACTTAGTGTTAGTTGTCTAGATGGAGCAGAATTTGTAAGGCGCATCCAGGAGGGTTTTATAGAGCAGTTTGTAAATAGTCCAACTTGGGAAGGGGCAATACTGGACCTGGTGTTGGGGAATGAGCCCGGCCATATGGTTGAAGTTTCAGTAGGGAGTTACTTTGGGAATACTGATCACAGTTCTGTAAGTTTTAGAATACTCACGGACAAAGATGAGAGTGGTCCTAAAGGAAGAGTGCTAAATTGGGGGAAGGCAAACTAGCAAAATTCAGCAGGACATGGGGAATGTGGATTGCTGTTTGAAGGTAAATCTACATTTGATATGTGGGAGGCTTCTAAACAGAGGTTGATTAGAGTGCAGGACAAACATGTCCTGTGAAAGTGAGGGACAGAAATGGCAAGATTAGGGAACCATGGATGACAGGTGAAATTGTGAAACTAGCTAAGAGGAAAAAAGGAAGCGTACATAAGGTCCAGGTGACTGAAAACAGATGAAGTTTTGGAAGAATATCGGGAAAGTAGGACCAATCTGAAACAAGGAATTAAGAGGGCAAAAAGGGGTCATTAATTATCTTTAGCAGACAGGGTTAAGGAAAATCCCAAAGCCTTTTATTCGTATATAAGGAGCAGAAGGGTAACTAGAGAAAGGGTTGGCCCACTCAAGGACAAAGGAGGAAAGTTATGGATGGAGTTAGAGAAAATGGGGGAGATTCTTAATGAATACTTTGCATTGATAATTCACCAAGGAGATGGACATGATGGATGTTGAGATTAGGGATTGATGTTTGATTACTCTAGGTCAAGTCAGAATAAGGAGGTAGGAAGTGTAGGGTTTCTAAAAGGCATTAAGGTGGACAAGTCCCCAGGTCTGATGGGATCTATCCCAGGTTACTGACAGAAGTGAGAGAGGAAATAGCTGGTGTCTTTACAAATATCTTTGCAGCATCCTTGAACACTGTGAGGTCCTGGAGGAATGGAGAATTGCTAATGTTGTCCCCTTGTTTCAGAGGGATAATCGGGTAATTATATACCAATGAGCCTGACGTCAGTGTTAGGGAACTGCTGGAGAAGATACTGAGGGATGGGATCTATTTACATTTGGAAGAAAATGGGCTTATCAGTGATAGGCAACATGGTTTTGTGCAGGGAAGGTCATGTATTACCAACTTAATAGAATTCTTGTGGAAGTGACAAAGTTGATTGATGAGGGAAGGGCTGTTGATGTCATATACATGGATTTCATTAAGGCATTTGATAAGGTTCCCCATAATAGGCTGATAGAACATAGAACAATACAGCACAGAACAGGCCCTTCGGCCCACGATGTTGTGCCGAACATTTGTCCTAGCTTAAGCATCCATTCATGTACCTATCCAATTGCCGCTTAAAGGTCACCAAAGATTCTGACTCTACCACTCCCACAGGCAGCGCATTCCATTCCCCCACCACTCTGTGTAAAGAACCCATCCCTGACATCTCCTCTATACCTTCCACCCTTCACCTTAAATTTATGTCCCCTTGTAACACTCTGTTGTACCCGGGGAAAAAGTTTCTGACTGTCTACTCTATCTATTCCTCTGATCATCTTATAAACCTCTTTCAAGTCACCCCTCATCCTTCGCCATTCGAACGAGAAAAGGCCTAGCACTCTCTAACCTGATGGAGAAAGTGAAGTCGCATGGGGTCCAGGGTGTACTAGCTAGATAGATAGAGAACTGGCTGGGCAGCAGGAGACAGACAGTAGTAGTGGAAGGGAGTTTCTCAAAATGGAGGACTGTAACCAGTGGTGTTCCACAGGGATCTGTGTTGGGACCACTGTTGTTCATGATATACGTAAATGATTTGGAGGAATGTCTACTTGATCTGATTAGCAAGTTTGCAGATGATGCTAAGATTGGTGGAGTAGCAGATAGTGAAAGGGACTGTCAGAGAATGCAGCAGAATATAGATAGATTGGAGAGTTGGACAGAGAAATGGCAGATGGAGTTAAATCCGGTCAAATGCGAGGTGATGCATTTTGGAAGAGCCAATTCTAGAACAAACTATATGGTAAATAGAAAAGCCCTAGGGAAAATTGATGTACAGAGAAATCTGTGTGTTCAGGTCCATTCTACCTGAAAGTGGCAACACGGGTGGATATAGTGATCAAGAATGCATACGGCATGCTTTCCTTCATCAGATGGGGAATTAAGTACAAGAGTTGACAGGTCATGTTACGGTTGAATAGGACGTTGGTTCTGCCACATTTGAATTACTGTATACTGATCTGATCGCCACATAACCAAAAGGAATTGGATGCTTTGGAGACGGTGCAGAGGAGGTTCACCAGGATGTTGTCTGATATGGAGGGCGCCAGCTATGAGGACAGGTTGAACAGATTGGGATTATTTTCATTAGAAAGACTGAGGTTGAGGGTGGGGGACCTGATTGGGATTTGCAAAATCATGAGATATAGATAGGGTGGATAGCAAGGAGCTGTTTTCCCAGAGTGGGGAACTCAAATTACTAGGGTTCACGTGTTCAAGGTGAGATGGGAAAAGTTTAAGGGAGATATGCGTGGAAAGTACTTTACACAGAGAGTGGTGGGTGCCTGGAATGCATTGCCAGCAGAGGTGGTTGGAGGTGGGCACGACAGCATCATTTAAGATGCATCTAGACAGATACATGAATGGGCAGGGAGCAGAGGGATACAGATCCTTAGGAAATTGGCAGCAGGTTTAGATAGAGGATCTGGATTGGCTCAGACTTGGAGGGACGGAAGGCCTGTTCCTGTGCTGTAATTTTCTTTATTCTTTGGAATTTTACCTGTTATTTTCTGCCTTTGCCAAAAGATACATGTGATAGACGTATCTCTTTTATGATGTATAATACACTGTTGGGGATTGGTTTAGCTCAGTTGGCTTGAAAAGCAATGTGATGCCAACAGTGTGGATTCAGTCTTCACATCGGCTGAGGTCACCATGAAGGACTATCCTTCTCGATCTCTCCCCTCACCTGATGTATGGTGGGCTTCAAGTTAAATCACCACCAATTATCTTTCTCTAATGAGAGAGCAGACCTATGGTCTGGTAAGACTATTGTGATTTGATAATACACTGTAACTATGTGCTGTTGGCCACTGCGTCCTTTCATTTCTGTTGTTGTAAACCCATATGTAATATAAGTTCTGACATGATGTGAATGCATTTTCTTTTTATCTTTATCCATAGACTACATTTCCTGTAACTCCATCTTTAGCAACAAATCATACAATGGGTCTTAATCCCTATCTGAGTCATATGACCCATGGGATGGGACTGGTTCCGACAGAACTCCTACCAAACACACCAGTCCTGGTGTCAGGGAATCCCACAGTTACAGTCCAAGGAAACACAGCTTCACAGAAACTAATGCGGACAGATAAGTTGGAGGTATCAGTATTTATATACACTTGTATCCATTTCCTGTATATATGCAATAAAGTTACTAATTTCCTTCCGTACACTTTTCTTTACGGTTGTATGGACAATTTACGACAATTCTATGTGCAGCTTTTGTTAACATCTTCCATTATATTTCCTGTGTCAAAATTTATAATGAAAATTTTTAATTTTTCTGGTATTTTAAATGATTTTATTAGATTAGCAATATGGAGGCATTCAACAAAATGAGTTAAAATCGCACCATGGCAATTGGGGAATTTAAATCCAGTTAACTAAATAAGATGGAATAAAAAGCTAATATTACTAATTGCGGAACTATACTTTGGTAGTTCACTAATGGCCTTTAGGGGAGCAAGTTTGCCATCCTTGGTGGTTCTGGCTAACTTATGACTGTTGATCCTTAGCAATGTTTTTGACTACCCTCTGAAAAGGTGTAGCAAACCACTTAATTGGCTCAAGGGTAATTAAGGAGGAGCAGTAAATGCTGGCCTTATGACATAGTAAATAGAAGTTGCTGTTGTAAAATTGTCTAGTTATAATTACACCATCCTACCATCAGAGGCCACTATCGACCAAGAATTTGGTCAAAGAAGGCTCCTGTTCAATCACCATATCTTTGCTGGGAACTGTGCACAAAATTCCATTTCTACATGGTACCTCATTTCCAATACAAGAACAGGAGTTACAAGAAAATTGCTGGCAATGGACTGATGTTTTTGCATAGCCAGTTTTCATATAAGCAGGAGTGAAATAATCAGTCACAGAAATGCTTTAATAAAGACAATATCTGCAACGTTATTTTGGTCAATGTGAGAAGGCCTGCTCCAATTAGAATGACATGGTAGCACGGTGGTTAGCACTGCTGCCTCACAACACCTGGAACCTGGGTGTGATTCCAGCCTTGGCAACTGTGTGGAATTTATACATTCTCCCCATGTCTCTATGGGTTTCTTCCGGGTGCTCCCATTTCCTTCTACAGCCCAAAGATGTGCAAGTTAGGTGGATTGGCCATGCTAAAAATTCACTCATAATGTCAAGGGATGTTTAGGTTGGTTACCCACCGCCAAAAACCCCTTGCGAGGTTTTGGAAGGTGGGTCTGGGCGGAATGCTCTTCAGAGATTTAGTGCTGACGTGATGGGCCAAATAGCCTCTTTCTGCACTATAACAATTCTATGATTCTGTACCAGTGAAGGTTAACCTGAGGATTTGGCCAGAACTTCCTAGACTGCGTCGAAGTGACCCATGGGAATGGTGCTGGTTCCACCAGTCCTGGTGTCAGGGAATCCCACAATTACAGTCCAAGGAAACAAAGCTACGCAGAAACTAATGCGGACATATAAATTGGCTGTATCAGGATAGTTTCATATCATCAAGTGTTTTCATTACTGAACATTCAACCTCTGGAGAAAAGTACCAAATAGAGCTGGCCCCTCAATCCCACGTGGCAGGGACCTGTTACTGCAGACTATAGGAACTGCTTGCAGCCTATCCTGATGTTGGACACATTGAGGTCATGATGTTGAACACATTGAAATGCAAAACAAGTTGCTCCAATTCCCTGGAATACTTGATTCAATAAAGGTTAAATTGTATGTCTGGTGATGTGTCCTGAGCATTAATGTTAACTGAACCAGGGTGATTGAAGAGCTTTAAGATTCAGCTGATGTAGAAACAGTATCGTGGTTCTTAATCTTTCAGATTTTTTTGTTGAAGCCACAAGATGCTCAAAGATTCAGGCAGCACAATCCTGGAAGTTGAGGGTTTAATTCTTAATCAACATCCAGTTAACTGTTCTTAATGAATCCAGTGACAAAGGGTTACAATATCTACCTTTGTTGCCGGTGGGTTATGGGAAGGTAGTATCAGTTAGTATCAGTTCTCCCACTCCTGTTAGCCTGTCTTCTCTGTGAGAGGTTGTACCAAGTTTAATGCTGGATGTCAACAGAGTTGGGCTTGACAATTATAACCCGATTGCTTATGATGAAAGAGTAAATTAGATATATACTCTATAGAAGAATTAAAATAAATATCATTCAACCTTTCCAAACTCCCTTGTGCCTTAAATGGTCTATAATTTCTATGCCTCCTTGACTCACTTACTGTCTCTTCTAATTTTGACTGTTCACATTCTCTTGCTGAATATTCTCTCTTCCTGCGACTTTGTTGTCCCATCCTGGTTTAGGTGCAGCCCACCCATCTTGTACAGGTCCCACTTCCTCCAAAATGGTCCCAGTATCCCAGAAATCTAAAGCCTTCCCTCCTTCATTAACTGTCTGAGCACGCATTTATCCAGACTAGCTTCTTATTTCTGTACCCATTAGCACATGGCACCAGAGTTGGTCCAGAGATTACTACCTTCTCAGTCCTGTTTTTTATTCTACTTCCTAGGTCTTTAAATTCTGCTTGCAGGACCTCATCCCTTGCAGGATCTCATACCTATGGCCTTGGTACCAGGATGTTTGTCTGTTTATCCTCCCCCTTCAGAATGGCCTGCAGCTGTTCTGGAGACACAACCTACCAGCCTGCAGTCACATTTGTTATTGCAGAAATGCCTGTCTGTTCCTCTTACAATTGAATCCCGTACCACTGCTGTTTTTTTCTCCGCTCTTGTTCTGCAGACCCACTTGTGGTGCTGCAAAGTTGGCTCCCACTGCTTTCCCTGCACAGTCATTTCCCTCAACAGTATCTAAAACATGTGTACATATGTCAGAAAGTGGTATGGCCACAAGCAACTCCTGTATATCTGCCTTTCTATACTCAGACTGTTCAATCTTCACCTCCGGTGTGACCACCTCACTTAATGTACCAACCATGACATGCTCAGCAGATGCTCCATAGTTAATTCACCTCAGCACCAGCTCCAAAATGCTGTTCGCCAGTAACTGCGACTAGACACTTGCTGCACACATGATCACTGAGACAACTGAAGCTTCCATGATTTCCCACATAATACTGGAAGAGCATATTGTGGATGCAAGCTGTGTTGCCATGACTTCCCTTTAGCCCCTTTTGTTACTCGTTTTTATTTTGAAAGAGAAGCTTATGTCAGAATATTATTAATTTATTTGCCTTTCCTTAACTTTACAACCCCTAGCCAAGTTTGCTTGCTTATATTACTTTATAAAAAGGGCCCTGACTTTCACTTATTCCTGTTATTTCTCATCCAAAATCGTTTTTCAAAAAAATACAATTTTAAAAATCCCAAACAAATTGAACCACCACCTTCCTTCTATGTATCTGATTTGTTTTCTTAATGAACAAACCCTTGAAACTGCAGCTATTAAACAAGGACTTGTTGTTGCTTTACCCCCACCAATCCTGGGCCTCAATTTATCCTATTGGTGACTCCTCTCTGTCTGCTTAGTTGAAGCTGGAAAATGACTAGGATTTCACTATTAAGTTTCCACTTCCTTGTTTTTTTTAAATCTCTTCTCACCAAAGGAAATAGTTTCTTTGGAACAGCCCTATCAAGTCATCTTAACAAATTAGATGGGTAGGCTAGCATTTCAAATGGAAGTGAGTTACCAGTTATTTATTGCTCATGAGGGATGTTAGAAATCAGCCTGCAGTTTGAAATGTTCCACTTTCTCAAATCTGCCAACTACCTTCAGTAATAGTTGACTTCTCTCTTTACTTACCTGTTTACTTGGATGTGTGTGTCACTGGCAAGCCAGCATTTGTTGCCATCTGAATCTGCCCTAGAATGGAGTGAGTGCTAGGTAATTTCAGAGGGTAGGTAAGACTCAAGTGGGTTTGGATTTACATGTAGGCTGATCAAGTAAGGATGACCGATTTCCTTCTCAGTAGGACAGCAGTGAACCAGAGGGCCTGTGCCCGAAACGTCGAATCTCCTGTTCCCTGGATGCTGCCTGACCTGCTGTGCTGTTCCAGCAATAAAGTTTCAGCAGTGAACCAGAGCCATTTGTATGACAGTAGTTGTCCTGTTCACCATTACTCATCTTATATTCCAGATTTCATAATTGAATTTAAATTCAACCAGCAGCTGTGGATTTCCAGAATATTAACTTGAGCCTCTAAATCCATTGACAGTCCCATTTTATTACTATCTTCCATTTACACCATTTATAGCAATTGAGCTGTGTATCCTAAAAGGATGTAAGTATTTTCAGGAGAGCAAATGAAGCTACCTAGCAAAGATTGGAGCACAAGATCCAATGTGATGCGCTAATGTTGTGTCAAGAGAAATATCCTTCCTGTCTTTCAGACAAGATATTAAACTGATTTATTAATCGTGATGACACTTTATTTTGAGGAGCACTGGTGAATATTTGACCCTCTAGGTAAAAACAATGACTGCAGATGCTGGAAACCAGATTCTGGATTAGTGGTGCTGGAAGAGCACAGCAGTTCAGGCAGCATCCGAGGAGCAGTACAATCAACATATTGGGCAAAAGCCCTTCATGAAGGGTTGTTACCCGAAACGTAGATTTTACTGCTCCTCGGATGCTGCCTGAACTGCTGTGCTCTTCCAGCACCACTAATCCAATATTTGACCCTCACCCACTATCTCTATACTAGAATAGCTGGTCTTTATCACATTGTTGTTTGCTAGAGCTTGCAGTGTGCAATTGCCACATACTCAGAAGTAACTGATTGATTGGTTCTAAGGCAGTTTGGGTGTCTAGAGGCCACGAAAGTTGCTATAATAATGCAAGTCTTCTTATTTTTTATGTTGCATTTGTTTTTATTGTAACTATAGAAGAGCATAACACTTGACTTCTCAGACTCTGAATCACAAGATATCTATTAATGTAATAAGACATGATGAAGTGACTTCTTCATCTCTTATATGTACTCTAGAAATTGATTATGTAGCAACCATGTGGCAAAGCAGCTTTAATTGTTATGAAGTATTCTCTTTTCATTGCTCCTTTTATTTTGAAAGTGAAGGAAAGCAGGTAAATCCAAGAAGACAACTGCTAACAATTGCTTCCATTAGGTTTGCAGGGAGTTTCAGCGTGGAAATTGCACTCGGGGTGAAAACGATTGCCGCTATGCACACCCACTTGAAATGGCAATGATTGATTCAAATGAAAACACGGTCACAGTTTGCATGGATTATATCAAGGGCCGCTGCTCACGGGAAAAGTGCAAGTATTTTCACCCACCCGCACATCTGCAAGCCAAAATAAAGGCCGCTCAGCACCAGGTGAATCAGACTGCAGCCGCTGCCATGGTAGGTAAACTGGACAGAGAAGCCAACATTCCTCTTGTTTAATCTGAGTGATGCCAATGTTTAAAAATTCTGTAAATAATTTGCCAACTACCAGGCTAACTAAAATGACTGATCATCTTCACTATCCATGTGCTCAGTGCAGTAATTGTTTTTTAAAATTTGTGCAAAAGGGCAGATATTTTTCAAGTACAGCATTCTGGTTCCATGGTCTATAATTTGCAATTGGCTGTGTTGGTCAGTGAAAGAACAGTCGACCTGAAGAGTGAGTCAGTGTCAATGACAGCCATTAAAATGTGAAACAATGCTTCACTCTATACCACTGCCCAATTACAGGCAACTTAACCTCAAAATTTCTGTGGATCTGGAAAACACAGTTGCCTCCTCACATCAGACCCCCAGCTTCAAAAGGACATGAACCTGTTTTAGCTGGAACTTTTTTGTTCTATCCAATTCAACAGGGATGGAGAACTGTTGCTACAGCAATTGTCATTGTTAGCCATGGGCAAAGATGTCTTTGACCATTGAGCCTCACATCAGCTGTACTCAAGCTACTTCTACAATAGCATACTCTCTTCGAGTTAGAGGAAGGACAACCAGAAGTTCATGTGTCATTTTGGCTACCTCTTCAATTCCCTGTGAATTTGTGTGGACATCAGAATAGGAGAACTACCTCCACTTAATTGAAATATCTGTTAACATGCAAAGTGCCATGCTTTTGTTGAAAAATGGGCACTGATCCCATGAAAGCCCCAAATTCATCTTGCCCATACCCTCCTGTACCTTTTAGACCAGAAAATTGTGCTGATCATTCTACTGTGTAATAACGTCAGAGAATTATAGACCAGTTATCCTAACAACTGTTGTTGGTAAATTATTAAGGATAGTGACCAAATACTATGACAGATTTCACTTATTGCTGATGTTCTGTGAGACAAGTACAATTTTCGTTTCCGATTAACTGGGTAGAATGTTGTTCCAGTTGCATCATGCATTTACAGATGTGGATAAATACTTGCTGTGGGATAATGTGAAAGCAGTTGAAATAACAAGGGACACCTGTCCCAGTTGCTAAGATTAGACATTGTTAGGAACTGATTATTATTCTGCTTTGATGGTGAAGCTTTTCAGTTGTAAATTCCCTTTGCACCCACCGTTTTAAGTTTTATGTATTGTGTTTTAGCATTTTTCTATCAAAATAATTTGTTTTTCCTTAAGTGATTACAAACATTCATGCGACACTCACAGACAGTAAGGGTGTCTGTTTGTAATTATGTAGCTGAACAATAACAGTAGTGAATGCCTTTTGTTATGCATGCTCGTTCTTTTTTAATATGTTGTATAATGCATTCAGATTTGTTTTTTCTCCCTTCCTCTTCACCTCCCTATATTGCGTTGCTGCCCCTATGATGCACCTCTGCTTGCTGTTTATGTTAATGCGCTTGAACCCCATTGGCCCATTGCCATCCATGTGCTCGCTGCCTGCTAATTAAGACTCAGCCAGCTGTCAGATCAATGAAGCGGTCCCTCGAGGCAACCTTTGACCTGGTACTTGCACCTTTCACCTTCTTGCTTTGCATGTAGCTTTCTTTAATTTTGTAAATGTAATGTTAGTTAGACTGCATGACTGCCTTTTTTTTTAGTTGATACTATGTTTAACACTTAGGACACTGCCATTGCATTTTGACTTGTTTGGAATGTATTTTGGTAGTGCCAATTAGCACTGTGCCACTTCCTAAGAGTTTGGCTTGGCAACAAGTGATGCGACCACAGTGAAACCTGTTTCTACAGCCTTATGAACCCAGCAAAACCTATTTGTGAACATCAATGGGGAGCAACTGCACTCCTCAATGCCCAGAGTATACTGTTACATGTATTCCCCTGATTTGTGTTGGTACAGCACAATACAAAAATCTTCCTAAGCAAGTCTCAGGTGATGTGAGAGATTAAAGAGAATAAAAACAATTGTGAATCGGGAGAAGGGTTAATGCTGCATTTAAACAGGTTTGACTGCTTTAAAGTGATTTTGGCATTAAAGGGTGGATTCATGCAATGGACCAGTTAATGTCTTAATGAATAAAATTGACACAATCATCTCAAATCCAAGAATTACAAAGTGTTGTATAAACACTACTGTACTGCCTGATAGGCTGGTCAAAGCAGATTCAATTGTGACTTCCAAAAGGGAATTGGATAAATACTTGAAAGGGGAAAATTAATTACAGGTTATTCAGAAAGACTGCAAGTGAATGGGACTAATTGAATGGCTTTTTCAAAAGAGCTAGTACAGGTTAGATGGGTTGAATGGCTTCCTCAATCGCTGAGTGAATCTACTGAGCATCTTTTTAATGTGCCAAACAGCCCTAATAGCAGTAATGTTCAAACTGTCACTGATGTGGGAAATGTTCCTTGTAGAATTCCATATGCCACTTTTGCGTCTGTATTGCACAAAATGATGGCTGGCAGGGGAAAGGAGTGACATTAGCAATCTGAATTCCAGAGCTCTATCTGCCAGGTATCCATTATGCTACAGTTAACTAGACAAATTAAATGGAGGCATCTTTCTTTATGTACCTCAGCTGCCACTGTGCCATAATCACTTGTGCTATTTGAGCAATCCAGCTGCAGTTTCTCGCTACCTGGGTGCTGCAATTTACAGTAAATATTTCTGTTGTCACTTAACTTGCTTCCTTCTGCATATGATGGTTTTCAGGGTTCCCGTTAATGTGAAAACTTTGAATTTGATTTCATTTCATTTGACTTTCTGAAGGTGTTAATAATTATAGGTATTTACTATAAACTATTCACAAAGTGATGTCTATATGATGTGTGGGATGGGGGATGATATAACAGAAATAAACCTATGATCTACAAACAACATTCTGCATTAAATTGAAACAAACATCTATTTCTTATACATTTAATGCAGGACAGTATAGTATGAAATGAAGTTTATTTTAAAAATCTGTTTTGTGAAAGGAGACTTGAGACTTTTCAAGTCCCAGCACTTTCTAAAACCCTAGCGAGAAACCTGGCTATGTAATCTCTATTTATTATATTGTGTGTGCTACAGATTTTTTGAACATTCAGTCGCTAAGCTGCAAATGCATTGTTTTATTTCTTTCATTTCATCACTGTCAATGTGCAGCCTGTATGAAGTATCTCACTTTAAGCTTGACAATCGATCTCCTATGTTTAAAGTCAAGCAAAGTGGTGATGCAGTTCCACTTTTGACTCTTCAAAGGCTTTGTACTGCCTTTCACGCTTCTCGCATTTATGTACTGTTCACAACGTCTCGCGGCTTTGTTCTGCTTCAGCTGCAGCCTTGCTTTAGCTGTTAATAGTTGCAGGAGAATGGCAGACCAATCTTTGGTGTGTGGGTGTGTGTGTGTATGCGTGTGTATATTGTTTGGTGCATGCGTCATTTATTTTCTACATGTCTTAATCAATCCCTCATCCATAGGCCCTCCAGCCTGGTGCCCTCCAACCTTTACCAAAGAGGCCAGCACTTGAAAAAACCAATGGTGCCACCACAGTGTTTAACCCCAGTGTTTTCCACTACCAACAGGCTCTAGCTAATATGCAGCTGCAACAGCCAACATTCATCCCAACAGGTTAGTCCATTGTCACTTGTGCTCTTCATCCATGCTTTCATTTTGGTATTAGAAGTCACAAGGCTTCACTGCTGACATCACTCGAGGAATGGGCAAGCATTCATTTTCTTCATGTCAGAATGGTTTTCACATTTAAAGGAGCTACTCTTGTTTCCTATTTTAATAGTTTAATATTTTGGAAGTTAACATTTTTGAACTTAGGAGCTTCCTAGCTGGGGGAGCAGAGAAAGGATGGGGATATGCTTTTAGAAATGATGAGACAGCTCCTTTAAAATTATATTTCTCAACTTGGATGTTTGAATGTTGCTGTGTAACTTCCAGTAATTGTGCAGGATCAGTCAAAGGAAAATTTTGCAGGTATGCTTTGAACATGTTGTGCAAAGCTTGCCATCTCCAATTACAATTTGTGCTGATTTTAATGCTCTAGAGTTTAGGGGGTGGGGGGTCTGAAATTAGACTTGGCCTTGGGATGCATATCAGAAGGTATGCCTACCTGATCGTCAATTCCTTCCGTTTTGCAGCCCAGCCAATTCTGGTTTCAACCCTAAATGTCCTTAATGAGGCAACATGAATGTTGTAGCTGTGAATTAAGGTGCAGTTTGTAAGTACAGAGACATAACTAATTCTTGCATCTTCTGGCTGGGAGGCAATGCATTTTATCTCTGCATTTACTATTGTATCAATTCATGCTTTCCATCATTTCTCAGTGAATTATTATGATTGCCTTGTTTTAGTTCCTCACAAAAAGAAACTAAACTCTCACCTTGCATGTGCTGAGGTAATCAATAAAGGTGTCTCTACTGGCTATAATCTGTTTCATACAGAATGTGTGTGAACGCTAACTGTTTCTAACCAATGTTCCTTTTTTTGTTTATCCTTTCAACGCTTCACTGCATGATCTGCAGGCTCAGTGTTGTGCATGACTCCCACTGCAAGTGTTGGTAAGGTTGCAGCTTTATCTCTCTCTTTAACTCCCTCACATTTTCGAAACTTCACTGTGTGTTTGTGTTAGGAAATGTTACTGTCAGTCAATATTTCAGTTCCCATTCACATGGCTCGCCAGTTAGTGCAAGCTGTCAGTGTGTTAGATAAACTCTGTTTTAGTTATGCCCAGATTCTTGGAATGGAACTTGATGTTCTCCTCTAAGTTAGACTTGGAAAAGAGATTATTTAATCAAGAGAGTGCTGGGTGGGATCCCCACTGCTTTCTGGAACCAGAAGGCTCCTGGGCAGCCTTCCTCTTACACTACTAATTGAAGCCATTAAAAGCACAATTAGTGCTTCAAAGGCACTCAGTGCTTGATGAAGGGACCTAGCATTGGGAAAGGATTAATGGAAGTAGTGGTTAGGTTTGTCCCCCCCATCTTTGCTGAGAGCAAACCTATCTTTTCTGCTGTCCCCAATTCCATGACCCCAATCTCACCTTCACTCACCTGTAGTCTCGGTCCCTTGGTAAACCTAGGCCTGTCCTTAAGTGAACTTCTGGTAGCTGCTACCAATCCTTGTGCTGCCTGTAATGGACAGCTATCGCCATTTCATCAGGTAGCAGCTCTTAGGGATGAGATTCCTGCCACTGGGATCTCTGCTTTTGAGCCTGATAGGCACTTATAACAGTGGGCCTTCCCCAAAGGAGACACAACTGGGTTTTTAACCTGCTTTCCAGCTGGTGGGTGAGAAATCTTGTTCACCACCAGTACTGTTGGGGGAATTGGAGGCATGATCTAGCTGCATCCCTCTCTTATAAATGCAGCCTGTGTAGTATGCAGTATCACATGGCAACCTCAGTAAACATACTGAACCAGGAAGAAAGTTGAAGTTTGAATAATGAAGGATGTTTTAAGATTAATCATAAGGCTACAAGGGTTAAATTAGGTGGATCAATTGGAGAGTTAGGGTTTTATTCCATTGAGTATAAAAGATCAAAGAGTGATGTAATGAGGTGTTTAATGTGGCTAGAGGATTTGACAGGTGAAACCTGTTTACTTTGGTGGAGGAGGAGGATAAAGAGTGGGTGCATAAACTGAAAAATAAAGCTAGACAGTTGAGTTATGATTTCAGGAGGCATGTCCTTGCACGAGATACGTATACCTTGTGTGGTTTTTTTTGGTGAATCTGTGCTGCAAACTCCAAGGCCATTATCAACTTCATTGTGTGGTGTCCAGAGCTCAATGTCACACAGTTAATGAGATATGTTCAGAGCCTCCTATAACAGAATGAAACTACTAAGTAAATATTTAGCAAGTACTTAATGGGCTCTGTCTGACAATCCTTTCCTAACAACCTGTCACTGACAAACATGACAAAGGAACACTAAATGAGTCCTGTTTCTATCAAACCTATGTATGAGTTTAAAACTTCAAAACTGTGGGCAAGCTCACATTTTGAATATGCAGGTTCTTGCTTCTATCTAATTTTTGCTTGTGGGCATTTGAATACAAAGGGGTTTGTAACTACCTTAAGTGAACACTCACTGGGAAGGATATCTATGCATACCTTTGGTTCTGTTCATCCATTGTATTTTGTCCCTTGGGCACATTATAACTTGATTGTCAGCCCTGAGGAACTTGAACCACCTAACTCGGGAAAAGAAGCTGAAGTGACTTACTGTTGCCTTCCACACATTGCATCGTCTCTTAGCTAGTTTTTAAGGACCCTTCTTTAAGGATAAAGAATAACCTTTATCCATTGGGTGCAATTATTTTTCGATGGAGTTATCTGGACTGACTTGAATCTTTAACCTTCTGCCTTTGATATGGGAAGGCTACCACTAAACCAAAGGCTGATACTATCAGTTTGTTTTATAATGTGCTACTTTGTTATTTCCCATTATCTTTTTTGTGAATATCCTCCAGTAAAGGTAATTTTAGTTCCCAATTACAGTTTGAGCAGTAACTGTGTTCTGCTATTCTATCATCTTTGCTGGTAAACCATTATCAGTAAATTATGTCCATATGTTTAGGACATGTGAAAGTTTCTGAGATGATACTTCAACCTCAGGTAGTAACACCAGGTTTAACTCTTTCTCCTGCCTTTAAAAAACAAACTTTTATTACCAGTGCAGGGAAAATTCTACACACAAGCTACATTAACTGGAGCAACTTTTTTGTCTTATGGTAACACTTTGCATCTGGCACTTCTACAAAAGAAAAGCTCAGGGAAGCAACAGCATAAAGAAGTAAAAAGAAGGGTATTTATTCAAAGTATGGTGTTGTGTAGTTCTTTACAGGTGTTCCAACTCGAGTGAGTTTTAAATTTTTCTTGGGATAGAGCCCTTTCCAAGTCTAGATTTCCTTAAATCAGAGATGTGGGCTTTTGTTTTTGACCTATTACAATTCATGCGTGAGGGTTCTCGCACACTGCTGTTAGATAGGGAATCCAGGATTTTGATACAGTGAAGATGAAAGAATGTTGATACATTCCAAGTCAGGATAGTTGTATGATTTTTGGGGGAACTTAACAAATGTTGGTGTTCGCTGATGCCTGCTGCTCTTACTCTTCTAGCTGACAGCGGTAGCGAATTTTAAAGATGCTGTGCAGAGGGTGCCTGAGTCAACACTGCAAATTGATTCAGTTTTTTTCCATGTTGGGAGGGAGAAAGTTGTGTTTGATCGGTTTTGATTGTGGGAGTTATCAATGGAAAAGTAGGTAGCGAACTGTGACCTATAGGAAGAATGAAGAGATAACATGGAAATTGGAAACAAATGGAGGATGATAAACAGCAAGAAACAAAAACATGTGTAGTGTTTGTACTTATTATTTGAATGAGAAATGTTCGTTGATCTGCAAAGTCAGGGGGATTTTGTTTTTATTTGAGCATGAGTATTTCTTCCAAGAGCAGAAGAAGGGAGAGAGAAGCATAGGTCAAGTCTGCACAAATAAGTACAAACATTTAGTCAACCAAGCATCAGAGCTGTGCAAATGAGTTCCAGACTGCAACTCTTCAACTCTGTTTTAGACTGTATAAAGACTGTACTTATGAGCCCAGTCTTGATGAATTGCTGAAGATGTGAGTCTGCATTGCTGCTACATTTCTATGTCACTGTGTTCCCTTATCTGAGTGATTGAATTGGGCATTAAAAAAATCCACTAACATTAAGAAGTAATATCCAAAGTAGTATTTGAAAAATGTCCATCTGTTCAGCTTTACTAAGGCAATCATTTTAACTTAAGCTGTCTGTTAGTTAAATAACATGACTAGCTGCAATGCTGGTGTTTAAAAGTGCTATGCAATGTTCAATTTGAATCTCTATTCAAGTATTATTGGCAGCTTGTAGGCCAATACTTCACCATCAGTTTCCCACACAGTATGTTCTGTTCAATTGCTTGTTTGAACAGTAGCTCTTCCTAACTCAAATGTGCCCTCATTTCAACTGTGTGGTGCGTACTTACAGAAGGCAAATGTATCATGTGGATAACCAAAATGCCTGACGGGCAGGGAAGGATTTCCCTTGGTGGAGAAGTTCACATCAGACCACTGCAGATATTTAAGGAGAAAGTGAGGTCTGCAGATGCTGGAGATCAGAACTGGAAATGTGTTGCTGGAAAAGCGCAGCAGGTCAGGCAGCATCCAGGGAACAGGAGAATCGACGTTTCGGGCATAAGCCTGAAGAAGGGCTTATTCCCGAAACGTCGATTCTCCTGTTCCCTGGATGCTGCCTGACCTGCTGCACTTTTCCAGCAACACATTTCCAGCACTGCAGATATTTAGCATATTGAAATGGTGATAGAATTTGAGATACACGTTCTTAAACTGTTTTCATCTATATGTTGGTGTCATTTGTGAATTGGGCTTTAGTGGTAATGCAGGAATGGAACCCCAGAAAGTACAAAATCATTCAAATTGTTTTGTTCAGCACCTTGCATCAACATAGTAAAATACCCTAAAACATTTTAGAGGTATATAACCTTACAACAATTGACACTAGGTCTCAGCGAGGTATTGTCAGTGTTCACCATCAGGACTCAGTAGAAACTAACAGCAACTTTTGGAGTGTATTGTGCAATCAAACACAGTAAAGCAGAATTTACTGTCACTGGTTTAATCTTTCTGCATGGGGCAAGCTGTTGGAAATTCTCAGGTCTGCTAGAGTCAACCAGAAATCACTGAACTTGTGAGAACTTTCCTTTTTACTCATTAGAATTGCTGTAAAATACTTGAAAAATGTTCATATAGTTAAAATCACAGTTGCACATCATGTAACAATGTCCGAAGTCCATAGTTATTGCACAAGAGCCTCAATGATCCAAAACAATTATGTTTGTTTTTGTGGAATGACAAATTTCTTCATTAGAATGAAACACTTTTTGATATCTCAGCTCTTTCCAGAATTCCATGTGTGCATCTCCCAAGCCTTTTTTCTCTATCTATCAAATGATATTGAAATCTGTAGGGGACAATCATTGTTTCTGACTTGGCGGTTTGATATCCGTGAGAATACTTTAAGTTGATTGACTTCTTACCACATCTGATGATGTCATTGTTGTACAAGGCCTAGAGATTCCCTTGATTCAGGACCAGATCAAAATGCCCTTCGGAAAGTGGAAATCCACATCACACAAGTTGCTGGATCTTTATGGACAGCTTTCTTTGCCATCAGTTTTGAGATCCATTACAATGTATATGATTTTATGGCAGAAGTTTGGGCTTCAATCTGGGGTCCTGATTTCACATTGAATGAGGATTGAGAATTGGCTGGAACATATGATTGTAATCTATTTAAGAGCGGTGAAAGGCTGTCTAAGCTGAAGGACAAAGCTGTTCCAGAACATCTATCTGACAATGTGAAAACTGCCGAGATAAATCCAGTCCATAAAAAGCAAGACAAATCAAACCTATCATTCTATTGGCCTTTTCCCAATCATTAGCAAAATGATGAAAGGTGTCCACAGAGAGATTTGAAAAAAAACTAGGGACAATTTTTTTTTACACAAGAGGGTGGTTTGTGTGTGGAATAAACTTCCTGAGGAAGTTGTGGATGTGGGCACAGTTACAACACTTGAAAGATACTTAGATAAGTACATGGATAAGAAAGGTTTAGAGGGATATAGGCCAGGAGTAGGCAGGTGGGACTAGTTTAGTTCAGGACTATGGTCAGCATAGACTGGTGGATTGAAGTGTCTGTTGCTGTGCTGAATGACTCTCCCTAGCTCTATAAGACAACAAGGATAGGGTTAGTGACAGTGCCATCAAAGGACACTTATTCAACATAATCTGCCCAGTAGTGTATTGTGTTCTCTTAGGGCCAGTTTGCTGTTGACCTCATTATGTCCTTGGTCTAAATATGTGCAAAAGAGCTGAATTCCAGAGGTGAGGCAAGAGTGATTGCCTTTGACATCAAAGCAGTGTTTGATCATTATGACATCAGGGAATTCTGGAACAAAATGAAGTTATGGGAATTGGGGATAACTGTCCTTTTGGTTGGTGTCATACCCAGCTCAAAGAAAGATGTTGTAGTTGTTGGACATTAATTATACTAGGGCATCAGTGTAAGGGTTCTTTTAGAGTCGTGTCCAAGGCACAGCCATCTTTATGATCTTCTGCCCACCATAAGATCGAGATTTTGAATGATTGATGATGATTGCACAATGTTCAGCACAATTTGCAGATTCTAAGACACTGAAGCAGTCTGTGTTCATATGCACAGGATTTGGACAACACTCAGGTGTAGGCTGATGTGTGGCACAAATGTTATTGGCTAGCTAAGTGCTAAACAATGACCATCTCCAACAAGAAAGAATCTGTTGATCTCCCTTTTCCATTCAATTGCATTATTATCACTGACTCCCCAATCTCAACACCCGGAAGTGACCATAAACTATAAATTGAACTGAACAGGCCACATAGATACTGCAGCTACAGTTGCAGGTCAAAAGCTGAGAATTCTGAGGGGAGCAGCTCACCTCCTGTTCCCTTCAATGCCTGTCCACCATCTACAAGCACAAGTCAGGAGTGTGATGGAATTTCTCCACTTGCTTGGAAGAATGCAGCTCTAAAAACACTCACGCTCAATATCATCTAGGAAAAAAAGATTTATTAATGCCCCAAACACTGCCTTCAACATTCATTTCTCCCACCACAATACACAGTGGCAGCAGTGAGCATCATCCACAAGATGCAGTGCAACAATATGTCAAGGTTACTTCATCAGCTCTTTCCAAATCTGTAATCTCTACCACCTAGAAGGGCAAGGGCGGCAGATGCATGGGAGCACTACCACCTGTAAGTTCCTTTTCTGAGCCACCTTTTGACTTGCAATTATGTCACCATTCCTTCCATATCACAGAATCAAATTCCTGGAACTCCCTCCTGAACAGTACTGAGGGTATAACTACACCAGATAGACTGCTGTGCTTACAGAAGTTGTTCATCAACACTTCCTTGAGGGTAACTGGGAACAGGCACCAAATGCTGGCTCAGCTAGTGATGCCCACATCCCATGAAAGAATTTTAAAGAACTGACAGCAAATTGCTATTCACGTAAGGTAGAGACTTAAAGGATTTTTTAAGATTTTTACATCCAAAAATGGAATCGACAGTTGAGCTAACATTGTTGAGGGTAAACCTACTAAAAGTGACCTGCAACAGCAGAGAGGGAAAGCATGCCTGTGCCCTGACTACTTGCTCCTTCCAGGCAAACAGTCTGTTCTCAGTGTTGGAGGGGGACCTGTAAGAATCCATTCAGCCTCCAATAAATGAGCTTTATTAATGATGAACCCCCGTCAACTGATATGTTTAAGGGGAGGAGTAAGTAATAAGGAGATTCTGAGAAAAAGAAAAATTTCACCCAGAGTGTTTTAGAAATATGGAGCATGCTGCCTGAGAGGGTGATGGAGGCAGGTACTCTCACACATTTATTAAACGTCTGAATGAACACTGAAAATATCAAGGCACAGTAGGCTATGGACCAAGTAAATGGGATTAGTGTAGTTTGGTGTTTGTTGGTTAGCATAGATATGGTGGACCGAGGAGCCACTCTATGACTCTGATATTCTTCTGCCTACAGGTAGGCAGCTATTCTTTGGGCAGTAGCAACAGTGAAGGCACACTGATCAGCAGCATGATGTTCCATGCTAGCCTATTTTGCCAGTAATCTGGTAAAATAGTGAGGGTGGGCATACTGGTCTCCTTCCTGCCACAGGCATGGAAGGTGTCAGAGAGCCTGCCAGCCAGATCCCGATGAAGTGGTCAATCACTCTCATTCAGCCAATAGTAATGGGATCCACTAGCACATGGTGAGATGCATGGTAAACCTTGACTGGTCCTGGTATGCTTTCTGGGAACGAGGGTTGCTCAAGGAGATTCTTTTTTGTGCCAGTGAACTCTCAGAATTCCCCCCAACTTATTCTGAGGGAACATGCCTAAGCTGTATTTTCCTCCTCCTCTTCCTCCTGCAGACCCAACAGTGGCCACTACACTCAATGAAACTACTGAGTTGCTAGCAGTTAGAGTGGCTGATGGCTGCTCTATTGACAGCCAAGTAACCTGCCATACTTTTGAGACCATTACTGAGACCGCTACAGCTGTGTGTGCTGTGTATGTATGAGTGAGTGACTGCCAACATAATCTTTGGGTTCTGCCAAGGCTAAAAGTAGAGGCATCCGCCTGTCTGAGTATGGGTATGAACATAGGTCACAGCCAGAGGTTCTCCCCTGAAGCTAACTCCACTTCTCTACTCATTGTGGATGTCTTTTTCTATTATTTTTTCTATTTTTCATTGAAGAATTCAAGAAGGTTGGGACATCCGTGTCAAAGAGACCTCTAAATGAGTTGTCCTTCATTGTAGCAGGCGGCTCCTGTCGAGCCAGCTTCCTGCCCTTAATTGGCCTGGGAAATCATTTCCTTACCAATTACGGGATGACCTGGTCAAAATCTCAGAGTTTTATTGTCGCTTCCCAGGGCCAGGTCCAGAACCCAGGAAATCTCCAACTCCTGTCCCTCCCCACTCTCTCCAGCTGAAATTCCCCAAACAGCCAGGGGGAGAATTCAGTCCTCCATGTAAAATTCTGAGCATAGGATTTACTGTGTCTATGTGTGATTTTGAGTTTATAATATTTTGTGTACGTGCATAATTTTATAAATATGTATGTCTGTCTAAGCGTGCTTTTTGAGTGTTTTTTTTGAATGTTGGACTTCTAAAATATCTGGGTTTTTGAGTATGTAGGTATAATTTAGTATGTGTCTTAAGTGTGATATTGAGATTGGGTGTTTTTTTATATTATATGAACTTGATTGGGTGTGTGAGTGAATGTCATTTTGAGTGTGTGAATGAGTGAACATGTGTAAATACGTGACGGTATAAATATTCTGCCATCTTTCATTTCACAGAAATGCAGTTAACTCTAGGATATTACCAGCCTTTCTTACTTTGATCCAACCCTGTTTTTATCTATATATGCCCTTTAGTTAGCTACGGTGTGTTTACAGTGAATAAATTTTAACAGGGAATTTCAAAATTTAATTGTTCATGCTTTTTGAATAATTTCAGACAGAACTTTGCTCAGCGTGTCTGTTAAATACATTGCTTCAAAGTCTGTGTTTTATTTTATATAATTACACAAATGCATCATTATGTGCTCTATAATGTACAAAGTCTTTTAGAGTGTTTTAAGTTCTCCTTTATTATGATTGTAATAAGCTTTCTCCTTCTTTCTCTTTTTGTTTTTTTTTATTTCTTTCAATGCTGTCTTGCTTATTGCACTATGATTGCATGCTGGTGTCACCCTTCATGATGATGTCACATGGCTTGTTGCTGTGATACCTGCCACGCCCGCAATCCACTCCACACGCTGCCATGGTTACCATAACGCTACACCCTTCCTGTTTGTCACTTCCATGGTGTCCCCTACTGAAAGTACCCATGATGCACGGCGCTACGCCCACCACTGTGTCCGCAACAACACCTGCTACGAACGCTCCCTTCGCAGCAACAGCAACAGCCAATCAGGTTTGGCTCTTTAAATAGCTTTTATTTCTTGTTCCAAGTGAGCTGTTGCTTTAAAATCAGCACAGATTTCAAAGTCTTTCTGTTTGCTAAATTTAAACAAGGAAAATTGTTTTAAGACAAATATTCTTCAATCACAACATCAGTGTGTGTTACAATCTGGATGTAGCTATGCATAATGTTAGTGGCATTACCTTTTTTTCCTTTGTAAAATTGTCAGTTAATTCATTCACTGCAAACACTGTTTTATGTAATGTCAGTGCTAGGATGTGAGTGTTAATTTACAGGATAAGTTTTTCTTTAATTTTAATCTGAAATCTTTTCCACTGTAGATGCCCATTTTATCAATAGATGAACTCAGTAGCAGCATGTTTGTTACACAGATGTAGACGTTACGAATAGAACAGTAAGTTTCTTTTAAATACTATACAAACTAATGAGAACTTACCCAAACAACAAAAGATTATTTTCTTCTTATTCCGTCTCTCTGATGGAACCAAGACATTTAATAGAGGTGATGATGTTGTTCAATGTTCATGTTGTAATGCATTCCATAGGTTTCATTATCAGTCTCACTCTCTAACCATTGACACCAGCATGATTTTAAACATGGAGTCTGGACTATTAAGCAATCGCATGCACTGTTTGAATTTTTAATTGGTTAGCATTTTGAATATTACTGTATATGGATCATATTGATGTGATCTGGATTGTTTTGAAGTGCTTGTCAGTGTTTATCAAAATTGTGATTTGGGTTTGTACCTGTTGTACCTTTTAGGTGTAGCATTGCTACAGGAAGAGGTTAGACATCAATGCTGGGCATTCCAGCACAAAGACAGGATAAACGATTTGTTCCAAATAAACACAATTCCAAATTCAGCTCCCTTGTGATTTAACACAGCTATAATCAGAATTAAAACAGCATAGAGTAGGTCTTGCTGCAGCACCACTACAAGAACAGCACTGGTCACAGTTTACAATCCTTGATCTGATTCAGAGAACAACTTACGTTTCTTCACATTTAAGGAAGGCAGAACAACTGGCATCTTAATGAGCTGCAAGAAAATGGGACTGTCACAATTAATTATAAAAGAACCACTAACCAAAAAGAACTTAAAACATTCAATAGAATTGAAACAATGTTGTGTCTGTCGTGTGCGTCAAGCTGTAACATCAGTGTTAGGTCCGAGTGCCAAGTTAAAATCGGTCCCATCTTGTTCGCTTGCAGTGAGAGTTGATGCACGTTTGCATTTCTTATTAACACCAACTGGTTCCACATTATGTCACTGGTATCTATTGCATTCTCTATTGACCCATAGATTAAAGTAATGCTGTGAATTTTATTGCTGCTTAACAATTATTCATCTAACAGGGATGATTGATGGGGCATGAAGCCAGAATTTGTTAGTTCACTGCTAAAATTATCATTGGTATCAATCATTAGTTAAGGAATGCGGTAACAACTGGTTAGTCTGTTTTCATGAAGTACTTTGTGGTGCAATAGGATCCTCTGCACCCAAGAAGCCAGTTGTGTATTCCGTTTAATATCTCATCAGAAACATATTACATCTAACGGTGTAGTATTATCTCAGCACTGCACTGCAAGTATCAGCATTGATTACATTTGCAAATACTTAGAATTGCATTTGACTTAATTACCATATCCTTGAGACTCAAACATGGGAGAATTTTCGCTGGCAATTTATTTTAACATTGGGCATCAGTTCCAGAGTAACACTGTTTTCTGTGTAACTAGTTGCAAATCTACAGTAAAATTACTGGATTAGTGGCCAAGAAGACATAGTATCACTTGGACCAGAGGATTTACTGTTCTAACAGAAATGCACTACCCTAAGTGATGTCAAGCCTCAGACATCTTGGGTGCCATACAGGCACCTTCTACTGGTGCCTGTATGATGGCAATGCTATGTCAATAAACAGAGGTAAATATTTCAAGAAACAACTCAGTGTTCAACACATGTTCAGCAAATTCCATTCAAAAAAATATTAGCATCCCTGGAAAGCTAGGCAAGTTTAGGATCGCACTGAATTAAAAGAAGAAGCTTAAAATGTTCCAAAGAATAGTTCTCAACTGTAGGATGGAAAGTGTTTTAACACTAATAAAGGTGACCAAAAGGTTGACGAAAGGGAAACAGTAGATTATGAGAATAAACCAGCCAGGAATATTTTTTTTAAAAGTTTAAAGAGCCTTTTATGATTATTTCAGAAAGGAGAGTAGCTGAAGCAAATGTTAACAGAGGAGATGAAAATGATAACAGGGAATGAGAAAATTCACAGATTTTGAGTGAATATTTTGTCAGTTTCCATAGAAGAAATAAATTACATAGCAGAACCTGAAGAGCTATTAAGAGTGAAGAAATTATGCTGCTTAATATCAGAAGAGGAATAGGTTTTAGAAATTCATAAGGGACTAAAATCCAACAGATTCTCAAGACCTGATAGACTATGTCCCAAAATTATAAATAATAGAAGCCCTGGTTATGAGACCAAAATTCCTGAAATTCTAGAATAGTTCCATCAGAATTGAAGTTAGCAAATTTTAATACCATTACTTAAGAGAGGAGGGGAAGGTAAAACCAGGAACGACAAGCCTGATATCAGTTGCAGAAAATTGTATGAATCATTTATTGAAGAGAACTTAACAGTACACTGCAAAAGTTGTGGTATGAGCATGACTTTACTAAAGGGAAACTATGTTTAAGAACATTATTTATTTTTGAGGATGTGCCATAGATGAAGCAGAACCTCTGGATGTTATTTTGTTCACTATACTTGGATTTTCAAAAGATAATTAATAAGTTTATGCACAAAAATATACAAAGTAGGAATTGGAAGTAATATTTTAAAATGGATGAGAGATTGGTTAGTTGTCAGAAAGCACATTGGAATAAATAGGACATTTTCAAGTTGACAGTGAATTACTGCAATGACCAATGCTGTGACTCTACATATTTTCAATCTAAGTTAATGCTGTGGATAGAAAGACCAAGAATGAAGTATTTATATTTGCAGATGATGCCAAGCTAGGTTAGAATGTAAGATATGAAGAGGTCACACAGATACAATTTGCATGGATTATAGACTTGTCCAGTGAGTGGGTAACAAAGTGAGAGATGCGCAATCATGTGGGTGTGGGGTTATTTGCTTTGCTAATAAGAATGAAAAACTATGGAACATGTAAATGGTGATGGTTGGAGGGCCTGGATATATTGGCACAAGGTTTGTAAGAAATGAGATAGCTGTACAACAGACAGAAAGGCAAATGGCATATTGGCCTTGATGTCAAAGGTATAGGAGAATGAGAGTAAGTAAGTTACAATTGTATGAGAATTTTGGAGACATCTAGAGTCCATGTGCAAGTTTAATATCGCATTTCTTTAACTTTATTCATTCAGGGGATATTGACTTTTACTTGCTGGTTCTGGATGTATGTTTGCTCGCTGTGCTGGAAGGTTCATTTTCAGATGTTTTATCACCATACAAGGTAACATCATCAGTGAGCCTCTGGATGAAGCATTGGTGGTATGGCCCGCTTTCTATTTGTGTGTTTAGGTTTCCTTAGGTTGGTGACGTCATTTCCTGTGGTGGTGATACTTCCTGTTCTTTTTCTCAGGGAATGGTAAATGGGATCCAAGTCAGTGTATTTGATGATAGAGTTCCAATTGGAATGCCATGATTCTAGGAAGTCTCGTGTGTGTTTCTGTATGGAAATGACTGCCAGACTACTCAGACCTCTTGGCTTCGTGGTAGCCCACCAACACACTAAAACAGCAGCTAATGAACTTGAAAGACCCTATACAGACAACAAACAAAACTAATGTCATTTACAAAATACTGTGCAAGAACTGTAACAAACACTACAGTGGACAAATAAGCAGACAACTAGCCACCAGGATACATGAACATTAACTAACCACAAAAAGACGTGACCCACTCTTACCCATATCCTTACTACAGATGAGGAAGGACACCACTTCGACTGGGACAAGCCAAACAGAGAGACGCACGAGAATTCCTAGAAGCACATCATTCCAACCGGAACTCTATCAACAAATATATTGACTTGGATCCCATTTACCACTCCCTGAGAAAAAGAATAAGAAATGGCTTCACCACAGGAAATGGCATCACGAACCCAAGGAAACCTAAACACACAATTGGAAAGCGGGCCATGCCACTAGCGCTTCATCCAGAGGCTCACTGATGATGTTTCCTCATATGGTGATGAAATGTCTGAAAACGAACCTTCCAGCTCAGCGAGCAAACCTACATCTAGAACCTCAACCTGAGCTACAAATCTTCTCAAAACTCACTTTTACTTGCTAGGTTAGCATTTTTTGCCCATGAGATAGTGGTGGTGAGCTGCCTTCTTTAACCACTTATTTTGACTCGGCAATGAAGGAATGACAATATAGTTCCAAGTCAAAATGAGCTTGAAGATGAACTTGCACATGGTGATGTTCCTTTGTATCTGCTGCCCCCGTCCTTCTGGTAATTGTGTATGTGGGTTTGGAAGGTGGTATCCAAGGAATTTAATGAATTTCCCCATTGCATCTTGCTGCTACTCTATGTTGGTGATACAGGGAGTAAATATTTGTCGATACGGTGCCAATCAATGAACTACTTTTACCTGGATGAACAAAAAGATGATGTATTTGCTTTGGAAATTTACCAAGATTGGTTCCTGGATGAAAGTGCTGTTCCATTAATAGAAGTTGAAAAAGTTGTGCCCTTTGTTCCCTGGTGTTTTAGAAGAATGAGGCATAATCTCATTGAGGAGAAAGTGAGGACTGCAGATGCTGGAGATCAGAGCTTGGCACATCCTCCTCATTCCTGAAGAAGGGCTTATGCCCGAAACATCGATTCTCCTGCTCCTTGGATGCTGCGCTTTTCCAGCAACACATCTTTCAGCTATAATCTCATTGAGACATACAAAATTAAGAAGAGGCATGACAGAGGCTGATAGATTGCCCAAAGTGCAAGAACAATCTAGAATATGACAATACATTTATAGGAACAATAATTTAAACCTGAGGTGAGAAGTTACTTCACTCCAAAAGGTTGTGAATTATTGGAATTGTCTACCCATAAGAGATTATGGATGCTCCACTGTTGGATATATTTAAGGATGCGAAAGGCAGGCAGACAGTCGCTAGGGGAATCAAGGCTTGTGGGGAATGGACATGAAAATGGAATTGAGATGATAGTTTTGAATGGTGGAGCAGGCTTAACATGCTGTAAGGTCCCCATCTTTTCCTATTGTTTAAGTTCTTGGGTTTGATCATATTAGCATGGATAGAGCAATAGTGTACAATGAGTATGCACTTGTTTCATCCACAAACCAACTACAAAGTTCATGGCAATACTTGTGAGTGTATTGGGTAACTGTGTAACAGACCTAGCTGCAATTATGAGTCTGTTTTTGGGCTAGACTTCAGAAGGAATATGAAGTCATTGGAAAGTGTATACAACAGAAGAATTTAAGAGGAGATTTTAGTACAGATGTTAAAAGTTTTGGAAGGCTTAGGTAGAGAACCACAACATCAGTGATTTGTACTTATGTAAAGCCTTTAACGAGGAGGTAATAAAACAGAGAGCTAAAACTCTCTGTCAAAAGGATAAGTTTTATTAAGTGTTTTAAAGAAGGAAACAGGGACAGAAATGACAAAATCCTAAACTCTGAAATCTCCTCCCAAAATCTCTCATCATTTGAAGGTATGACAGGCAGTTATGTGATTAAAATTGGGAATGCTAAGAAGGCCAGAATTAAGGAATGTAGATAATTCAAAGTACTGGAGGAATTTAGGGGCTGGAAAGGCCATAGAGGAATTTGAAACCAAGCACAATGATTTTAATATTGAGGCATTACTTAGCCAGGAACTAGTGTAGGTCAGTGAGGGTGGGGCTGCTGAGTGAACAATATTTGGTGCAAATTAGGACTTGGAAAGCAGATTTTGGATGCCCCCAAGAATGTGAGAGCCTGTTAGATTAGGTCTCAGTAACATAGGCATTTGGGTTTCAGCACCTGAACAGCTATGGCAAAGCAGAGCAAGGTAGTGTTGTGGAGGTGGAAATAGGTAGTGTTATTGGTAGTACAATTATGTAGTTAAATAGTTACCTTAGACCTAGAAACATCCAGAAAATTCAAGTCAAATTTGAGAGAGTATCCAGAGTTAATTGACGAGAAAGAGCAGCTTCAGATGGGGAATGGACACTATTTGAACAAATTAATGATTTTTTTTTTGTTCGTTCATGGGAGAGGCATTGCTGACAGGCCGACATGTATTGCCCATCCCTAAATTCGAGAAGCTGCTGGTAGTCTGACGACTTGAACTGCTACCTTCCTTAGGGAGTGGGTCACCTCTGTGGGGTGTTCAGAACGAGTTCCAGGATTTTACTCCAGTGACAATGAAGAAATGGAGATGCAGTTCTTAATCTGGATATGACTAACAAAGGAAATCGCAGCTGATGGTGTTCCCATGCATCTGCTATCCTTGCCTTTCTAGGTGGTAGACATCACCGGTTTGGATGGTGCTATTAGAGGAACCTTGGTGCATTACTACAGTTCATCATCTTGTCATGGTAAGTGCTGCTCCTGTGCATTGGAGGTGAAGGAAGTGGTGATTAGAACCCAGTCTGGATTGTTTTGTCCAGAATAGTGCCAAGCTTCTTGATTGCATTTGGAGCCACACCCCTCCACGCAGTGAAGAGTATTGCATTACATGATAAACTGCAGTAATGCACCAAGTTTCCTTCAGCTTTTAGATGGTGGACAGATATTGGAGAGTCAGAATGGGAGTTACTTGCAGCAGAGTTCCCCACCTCTAATCTGCTTTTGTAGCCACAGTATTTATTTGGCATATCTAGTTCAGTGCTGAAAAATGTGTTGCTGGAAAAGCACAGCAGGTCAGGCAGCATCCAAGGAGCAGGAGAATCGATGTTTCGGGCATAAGCCCTTCTTCATTCCTGGAGAAGGGCTTATGCCCGAAACGTTGATTCTCCTGCTCCTCGGATGCTGCCTGACCTGCGCTTTTCCAGCAACACATTTTTCAGCTCTGATCTCCAGCATCTGCAGTCCTCACATACATCTAATTCAGTGTCTGATCAATGATATCCTTTCCCCCCCCCCCCCCCCAGAGTGTTGTTAGTGGTAAATTCAACAATGCTAATGCCATTGAGTTTTAAGAGGCAATGGTTAAAATTATTTTTTGTTGGTGGTCAAATTTGGTCACTACCTGGCATTTGTATGGTGTCAATGTTACTTGCCACTTGTCAGCCCAAGCCTGGGGGTTGATCGGGTTTTTCTGCTTTTGAGCTTGGACTGCTTCAATATCTGATGATTCATAAATGGTGCAAAATTTTGTGCAGTCATCAGCGATTTTTTGCACTTCTGATGTTATGATGGAGGGACGATCATTGGTGTAGCAACTGATGATGGTTATGTCTAAGACACTGTGCTGTAGAACTCATGTAGTGATGTCCTGAGACTAATTGTTCCAAAACATCCACACCATCTGCCTTTGTTTGGGGGTGATTCCAACTCCTGAAAAGTTTCCTGGATTCCAGATGACTTCAGTTTTTCTAGGGCTCCTTGATGCCGTACTCAATGGAATGCTGCTTTGACAATTTTGCCTCATCTCTGGAGTTCAATTCTATTCTTGACTCCTGGGCCAAGATAGCGCCGTGACAACATTCCCTCTAATTTTCTTATATCTGCACAGGCCTGAAAGGCTCTGGCGTGCTGACGCTTGTTGCTGTGTGGATCCCTGGAGCAGCTGCATACATGTGCAGCAGCACAGCTTGAAGGAAATATTGACTTTGACCACCTGTTCTATGACTTTGATGTCCAAATGTAGACTGATCAGATAGTAGTTAGCTAGTTTGAATTTGTCTTGCATTTTGTGCATAGGACATGATTGGACAATTTTCCACATTGCTGGGTAGATGCCAGCATTGTAGCTTTACTGGAACACCCTCACTGGTAACGTGACTAATTCTGAAGCAAAAGTTTTCAATATTATCGCCAGAATAATGTCTGGAGCGTTTGTTCTTGAAATGTGGGCAAAAATAGACCTACTATTAGAGGCAGTGGAACAAGGAAAAGAGAGAAGTGGCCAAGGATGGTGCTGCATAATAAGGAGCTTCCCAGGCAACTGCACACCCAGGAGCCGTAAGCAGATTTGGAAGAGAAGTGCCTTGGAGGCAGAATAAACAGTTGAGGAGGAAATATTCCTAATGTCTGATAAGCTGTTTTACAGAACATAGAAGATTAAAGCAGCAGGCAAAAGATTGACAGATGATGTAGGGATAATTTTTTTGTTGATGCAACAAATTATCAGGATTTGGAATGCTTGGAAATTGAGAACTGCAGAGGCTGGAAGTCAGAGTCGATAAAATGTGGAGCTGCAAAAACACAGCAGGCCAGGCAGCATTGGAGGAGCAGGAAAATCAACATTTTGGATCAGGACCCTTCATCAGAACTTGGAATACACTGCCTGATAGGGGAACCTCAATTATCCGAATGAGATGAGCAGGCACTATTTCGTTTGGCTAATTGATTATTTGGTTTAATCGATTCAATGCCTTCCCTCTGGGGCTTGGAGTTTTCTATTAAGTCTGTTCCCCGTTCAGGAAACTAGCAGCAACAGGAGCACGTGAGCCCTCACCTGTCCCCAACATTGCGCCCCTGCTCGTACCCCAACCCTGTCGACACCGCCCCCGCCCATGCCCCCACTAGCTCCCAACACCACCCCCTGCCCGCTCCCATCACCAAAACCCCTGCCCATGCCCCCTCTCCGGGGCAGCCGGACTGCTGCTGCGGTGAGAGGTCAGTCATTTAGAGACAGTGCCTGCGCTCCCATCAGTCTGGGACTGTTCTCAGCAGCACTTTTGATCACTGTAAACAAAAGACGCGATCAGTGTTGGACACACGTCTTTGATGTAATGTTTCTGTCAGGGCCTGGAGATCTCCTTCGGATAATCTGATTTTTGGATAATCAAGGTTCCTCTGTCAAATAGGACAAATGCTTGCCTTGAGAAATATTCATAAATAGAGGAAGGGATGGTTGAGTTAGAATAACTGGATTACTGTTTGAAAGAGATGTGATGGACCTGATGGCCACCTTCTCTGCTGTAAATATTCTATGAATATAACTGGGCATGGCACTTCAGTCTCTTTTCATCCAGGCCATCTAAATCTCTTTGGAAACTAAACACTTCAGGTATTGTCATTAGTATACAATACCACTAATTGACTAAAATCTAGTGATATGAATTCACTACTGTAATTTTCCCAGTATTATTACAGGTTCTTCACTAGTAATTGATCAATGAGTTAGGGTGCATATTGTATGGGAGATCAACATGAGTTTTTTTAAGCCAGTGTGTAGGCTCTGTGGAGAATATAATGATCGTATTTTGGATCACTTCCTTTCCCTTACCCAAAACCTTTTGTGGAATTATTAGTCTCATACTTGTGGCCAAAATATGTTAGTAGTTATATATCCAGGACAAATATACTAGCCCTCAAAATGTATAGGCTACAAGGCAACACAAGGTGAGGCAATATAAAAGAAAAATATTGGCTTTAGTGCAAATGATAAAGATCTATAAGACCTTTCAGAATCCATAATATCAGCTGAGGCCCTGTCCTCCAATGCATGCAAAAGGTCCATTGGCATTAATTTGAAAAAAATGCAGGGTTTGTGCAGGAATTCTCCCTCCCACTTTAATTCCCTCAACCAATATCACCAAAGCTGATGTAGTCATTTCTCATTTTGCTGTTAGTGGTGCTTTACTGTGTGCGAATAACTATCACACCCTTGCGTAACAACTGTGACCAACTTTAAAAGCACTTAATTTGCTGTAAGGTACTTTGGAACTTCTTGTCCAGGTCCTTTTGCATGTGAACATGAACTGGCTCAGTATCTGAGGCGTCGCAAATGGCACTGAACATTGTGCAATCATCAACAAACATCTCCACTTCTGACTTTATGATGGAGGAACAACTATGTTTGTCACTGGACATTTGAAACCGTACAAAGTTATTTGCACTGTTAACTAAAAGCTTAGTCAAAGAAGTAGCTTGTAATGAATATCTTAAATGAGGAGGAAGAGGTAGCCCTGGTTGCTGCATCCTTTTTATTCCAAATATATTTAAATTACTTGATTTCATTTCCTAGCTGCCTTGGTAGGATTTAAATTCAAGTTACTGGATCATTAGCTCAGGGTCTTAGATTACTAATCCTTCAATCTAACCATCTTAACCCCCTACAAATATAAACAGTCCGTACAGATTCTGTCTCATGCTGCTTCTCCACATACAGTTTCATATAATTATCCTATAAGTAGCCAGAAATCATGTAATTTCCCTCCTAATATTTACTTATCCCAAATCGTATCTGGTGTAATTACTCCACACAAAGCTGTACCATGTTGTTACCCTATACTCTGGCTGTGCAGTTACTCCAAAAATCATGTGGCTACTCCAGACACAGACAGTAGCCTCTGTTATTCCATGTAGAGGCCAGCACAATGTAGTCTGTCATTACCAGGCACATACCCCAATTACTGACAGCTTCAAGGATTGAGCTCATTTCGGTATTGTAATGCAATATAAACACAGTGTCAGGTCTATTAATATGCTGATGACATCTAGCTCTGCCTCGCCACCGCCATTCTTAATCCCGCTAAATGGTCAGACTGCTTGTCTAATACTGGGTGAGAAGAAACTTTCTCCACCCTAAATATCAGGAGGAACAAAGTTGTTTTCTTTGATCCTGCCAAATATTCCATTCCTTTAGCTTCTGACTTCATTGCTCACTCAACCACTGGAGGAGGCTGAGACAGATCTAATGTCATACTTGACTCTGAGAAGAGCATCTCACCACATATGTACCCTCTCACTAAGATCACTCACTCCTACTTCTTTAACATTGGCCTACTTTGCCCCTAGCTCAGCTTATTCACTGCTAAAATCCTCATGGGTATCATTTTTATTTCTAATTTTATCTAGTCCAGTGCTGTTGTTATAAGCCTCATATTATCCACCCTGTTTGGGTTTATCCAAAACCTTGTTCCCTCTGTTTATTTTCACACTAAGTCCATATCTGTGTGCGCTGACCTGTATTGGCTCCAAGTCAAACAATGCCTTTATTTTCAAACTGTCAAACTTGTTTTCAAATACCTCCATGGCCTTTACCTATTTTTTGTAATCTCCCCAGCCAGTCCAAGGATTTAGAGCTGTTCCAGTTCTGGACTCTTGCGTATCCCTGATTTAACTTGTTCTCTTGGTGGCTGTTTCTTCAGTTGCTAATGTCCCAGCTCTGGAATTTCCTTCCCAAGTCCCTACACCTAGCTTGAAGGTGCTCTATTCTGATCAAGCCTCATGCCACTGTTCTAATACCTCCTTATGCTGCTCAGTGTCAGTTTTTTTTTCTGATAATATCCCTGTGAAGTGCCTTAGACCCCAAAGAAATCACAATGAATCAAATTGCAGGTAGTCGTCCACAAATTTGTGTTCAGCAGAGCTTTGAGGTAACTGAGGAGGCCCCATGTAACTCTGATTCGTCTACGATTTCACTTTCGTATCAAATAACGACATCCAGGTTGTCTCTGTTCCTCCATTTCTGGCCTCTTGCAGCTCCACAGTTTTTATCATTGCACTGTTGGTGATTCTGCCTTCAGTCCTAAACTCCAGACCTATGGAAATCCTCATGTTTCTCTTCTGTTTAACAATCTTTAGCAGTCTAAAAAATTTACTTTTGAGCTGTGAACATGTATCGTGAATAACATACCATTCCTACTATAAACCTCTCTATCTCTCTCTCTACCACTCTGTCCCTCTTTTAAGATAGTCCGTTAAACCAACAACTTCAGCTAAGCTTTTCGTCATCTGTCCTAAGAGTTCCTAAGAAAGGTTAGTCAAATATTGTTTGATAATCACTTCAGCGAAACATATTGGAATGGTTTGCTATTTTCAAATTGCTAAATGTAGGCAAATTATTATAAGGACTGTATCATATCCTTATCCCATATCGAGACAATGACATACAGTAAACTTAAAATGCAGGTTTTTACAAGTGGTTAACTTATTCTTGCTGGATCCTGAAGTTCATCCATATGCAAGTAGTCTTATGTATGCCAGAGGATGAATATTCTGAAGAGTACACATCTGTTAATGATAAGCTCGTAATCATGGGAGACTTCAGTGCCCACATGAAGAAAGTCAGAAATAATTGGATGTTCTGAGTAAACGGACTTGGAAGTTTTAACTTTATTTACATTTACTCCTGATCAAATGTACAACTTTTTTTAATCTTAAAAAAATGTGCTGAGCACAATCTTTGTATTGCAACACAATGTAGCAGTTAAACTGATAAGTATAAACATACTTCGATACATTCATAATCAGAACAGTGGCTCATGATTACCTAGATAATTGTGCGACAGCAGGATCGCCGGGATGGATGAGAAACCAGTGGACAGACTAATCGGAGCAATTTCTGGATCAATGGCGCTGGAAGAGCACAGCAATTCTCAACTTGCCAATTCCTCTAACTCAGCAAAAACAGCCAAAGTTCCTTTCAGCACAGCCTAATTTTGTAACATAGCTTGCTATCATCACTTGATCAAAAACTTAAAGCTAATATACCCTTAGACAGAAACTGTGCCAATAAGTGGAACAAATTTAAAAGCATTGTCACTGAAACAATATACACTGGGCTTGGAGCATAGAAGTTAGTGCACCAAGGTTGATTTGATGAAAATGACAAAAACATTTTTCAAATCCTGCAGGCAAAAATAGAGCATCTGTGGAGTGGAAGAAGAATCCATCCTACACTTCCACAAAACACTAGTTCCAGCACCCGAAGAACAATGTTCAGAGAGCATTGCATTTGATGCAAAATCAATGGTGGGAAAAGAAAGCTGAAGACATAGTTTAAAACTCTCAAAAGCTCAATGGACCACCTTCGTCAGGCTCCACCATTTGCTGTCAGCCAATGGATCAACCTTGATCAAAAATCAGGTAGAAATTAGAGGTAAATGGTGGGAAAAGTCAGCCTGCAGAGCATACCAACTACTGTCAACTCCATCTCCCTCGATCAGATTTCTCAGTCCTTGTTGAGTTTGATTTGCCTTTTTCTGTGGATGAGGTCACGAAGGAAACAAAGTGTTCATATTAATTTACGCCTTTTGAGTTTGTCCAGAGGCCACCCTATTGATTATTGTGGAACTGTGCAGTTGCTCAAAAATAACTGTTTGGATGATTACAGCTGTTCCATGATGAAATGGCTGGTCAAGGGTTTTAAATGGAGAAACTTCATTTCCCATTGTAAACTTAAACACATTGAAGCAAAAGAAGACTATAAGCTAGAACCAATCCTGTTAGACCTGTCCTTCACCTGTATCCTTAGACGTACTACCAAGGATGTTGAAAAGGAAATGATTCTCCAATATCATCTTGTCAGCATATTCTTTGACTTACAAAACAAAAACCTCTTTTAGGAACTCCATTTTGTTGATGATTGTGTCATAACAGCTCTTAAAATGAGTGACTTTTGGTTCATGGTTGACAATTTTCAGAGACTTCAAAGCTGTCTGGCTTGACCTCCTGCCTTGAAAAGAATGACATTATTTAGCAACCATTGCCAAATTCCAGACATCTCCATCAATTATACAAAACTGAAGAATGTTCAAAATCTTAAATACATTGGAAACATTAATTCCAATGACAGTTCTTTTGATAAATAGGTATCAGCTAGGTTTAGCAAGGTGAGTAAGGCACTGGAAAGGCTCAACACCACAGCATTCCTCCTTATACACTAAAATTTCTGGACCATAAACATATAAGGCAGTTACAACAATTTCAAATATGTGTTCTTCCATCTAGTCTTGATATGCTCTGGATTCCAAAGCTTCAAATATTGCATCAAGCCCAGTCAACAAGTATTGAAGAAAAGCCCAACTACACTGGGTAGGGTACATAACATTCCAAGATAGTTACTGAATGGAAAGCAAGAGCTTTTATAAATTTTAAAAGGATTGATGTCAACATCGTCGAACAGTGTGGTGCTAGAAAAGGACAGGCAGTCAGGCAGCAGCCGAGATGCAGGAGAGTTGACATTTTGAGCATAAGCTCTTCATCCTTATACTGCTGCATGTGAACAATATCATATATCTGTCCATGTTGCAAAACATGATTTCCAGTGTCCCAACCTTTTCTGTGGCTAAACTGGGGTTCCATCATCATCTTGATGTTCCTCTTCGATGAGTCTGCATATCCATTGTCTCATTCAAACTCTAAGAATAGTTATCATGGATGTAGGTTTGCACATTGAGCTGGAAGGTTTATTTTCAGAAATTTCATCATCATAGTAGGTAATATCTTCATTGAGCCCTCAGACGAAGCCAAACCGAGACACTCACGAGAATTCCTAGAAGCATGGCATTCCTACCGGAACTCTTATCAACAAACACATTGACTTGGACCCCATTTACCACCCCCTGAGAAGAAGAACAAGAAATGACATCACCATAGGAAATTACATAATTACAGGAAATGACATCACCAACCCAAGAAACCCAAACATATAAACAGAAAGCAGGGAACACCAGCAGTGCTTTGTCCGGAGGCTCACTGAAGATGTTACCTAGTGTGCTGACGAAACGTCTGAAGATGAACCTTCCAGCTCAGTGAGCAAAACTATATCCAGAACCTCAACCTGAGCTACAAGTCTTCTCAAAACTCGCTAACAACGATCATTCCTGGATACAGGCACAATGGTTGTAGTTGTACCTGAGAGGACTCTAAGTCATTCACAGCATCTAAGATAGAAGTCATATGTAAGCACTTCTGTTTGTAATTTATGTAAACAGTTTGAATGAGAATATGGAGCTATAGTTAGTAAGTTTGCAGATGACACGAAAATTAGTGAAATAGTGGACAGCGAAGAAGGTTTTTTTAAGCTTCCAAAGAGATATTGCTCAATTGGTGCAATTGACTGAGGTGTGGCAGATGAAATTTATTTTGGAAAAATACTAGTAATGTATTGCATTTTGGTAAAACCAACAAGGGCAGGGCTTATACAACAATGGTAGGGCCCTAGATAGTGTTGTAGAACAATAAGGGTTCAAATATAATATTTGAAATTTGCGTCACAGGTAGACAGGGTGGGAAGTTTAAAATTAGGGGCATATTTTTAAGGAGAGAGCAGAAAGTTTTAAAAAGGACATGAGGGAAAGCTTTTTTACACAGCAGTTGTGTGTGAAATGAACTGCCACAGGAAGTGTTGGATGCAGGTACAGTCACAACATTTGAAAGACATTTGGATATGTACATGAATAGGAAAGGTTTGGAGGGATATAGGCCAAATGCAGGCAAGTGGGACTAGTTTGTTTGGAAATGTGGTCGACATGGACGAGTTGGACCAAAGGGTCTGTTTCTGTGCTGAATGACTCTGACTCTAGGCTAGTTAGGGATTGCAGGCTGCTGTGTCAAAATTCAGCTTCCACTGTAATTTAATTTCCACAGGTCAAATTTCCAGTCATATAGAGCTCAATGTCCAAATGTACCACAGTGACCCCTGCACTTTCTGATTAGTCCAACAACATAACCATAATAATACTATATCTCAGGAGAAAGTCATTACCACAGCAGAGATTATTGTAGCTGTAATAGTTACTTTCAGATAATAAACAGAGTGCTATTTGTACTGGGTGGTGAATCAGTTATAAGGGAGTGTTGATCTCTGACTTTCATAAGAGAAATATAGATAATTATTTTCACAGAGGGTTCTTACAACATGGAATACTGCCACTTGGTGTTATCAGGGAAGATACCATTTAACATTATTAGAAAAGGAGCCAGATAAACATCTGAAAAGGCGATAGAGCAGAAAAAAAGCAGAGCAATGCACTTGGTCTAGTTAAAATCTAGCACGAGCTCAAGATACGATGGGCTAAATGGCCTCTTTTGCTATTGTAATAATTCTATAAACGGGAAGGTTACAAGGTCAGTCCTTTTTATTGCTGAAGGACTTCCTGTTTTCATCACCTATTATTCAACTGATAGTTGGAAGAGTAGGACACAGCAACTATGTGGTTTGTGAGCACTGGGAGAACATGAGCAACTTCGTTCCGTCTATCAGCCCTACGGAGAACTCTAGTGTAGTAAAGGATTTATCTGGCAGACAGATATTGAAACCCATTTGAGCAACATCAGAGCATTTAACCTGCAGTCATCTCATGGGATATCTGGTTCATCAACTCATGAGTAGCATTTACACACACATCCAAAAATGTAAATAATTATATTCTTGTTAATCTCCTGTAGCTTTGCACGAGTCTCAAAGTAAATGTGAGTCTTTAGTTGAAATAGGATTAGAGAACAGAAGATAAGTTTTTATATTTTCACTAAATATTTCTGTATATGCATTATTGAAAAATGCCAACCAGTCCACACCGACCCTCCGAAGAGCAACCCACCCAGATCCATTTCCCTCTGACTAATGCAACTAACACTATGGGCAATTGAGCATGGCCAATTCACCTGATCTGCACATCTTTGGACTGTGGGAGGAAACCAGAGCACCCGGAGGAAACCCACGCAGACACGGGGAGAATGTGCAAACTCCACACAGTCATTCAAGGCTGGAATCGAACCTGGGACCCTGGTGCTGTGAGGCAGCAGTGCTAACCATTGAGCCACCGTGCCACCCAATGTAAAGTTATCATGCTATAATTGCTTCCTGAGGTGGCCTCGTTCACTTTCATTAGGGGAATTATAGCTTGGCCATTTACATAGTTGCCATTACAAGTGCAATGAAGACTGTTTCCCATCAACATAAGATTTTTAATATAGCTTAAAGAAGCTAAAATTCCCTGAGTTGGTAAATTGAGTGATTTTATGCTGCCTGTAATGTTTACATTGATAGGACAGTTCAGTTGTCATGTTGGTGTCTGAATTATGAAGATAATTCTTGTTGCAGTATGATAAATGGTAAGTTATTTGTGATTCATTGATAAGATTGTCTCATGAAGCCTTAAAGTTTTAAATTATAGCACAAAGCATTATGTTTGAGACTTAGTGTTTTTCAGAGAGAATAGAATGAGACTGTGTGACAGAAAAATATGTTAGCAGGGCAAAATATGTGCCTCTTCTGTGTTTTCTAACATCTATCTTTTTGCTCTATAGGGCATCATGTTGAAATAATAAACAGCACACTGGTGGAAAACCAGGACATCTCCTTGGGAAGCTGCACATGGCCTTTGTGTACATACTCCCATCATCCCCATGCTACCACCTCCACAGTAAGCCTACCACAGCCTACATGCTAACCAAAACCAAAATGATGGGAATGTCAAGAAGAAAAAGAAAAAGCACTATAAAAACATCAAGTAAATTTACATACTCCTGTTAGACACTACTTGTATGTAGTAGTTAAATGAGATATACTACTGCTTATATCTCATTGCTGTAATACATTTATAATCAATTCATGGTAATAGTGATGAGCATTTTCAATGTAAGACTGTTGGTTTAATGTATATTATCAAATAGAATTGTTTATCTGTCTTGATTTTTATGTAAGAGTGTTATCTTAACTGAATGTTAAGTTTACATCAGAATAAAAAATAGTTTTGATTTTAAGGAAATGTCTTTCGTGGAACAGGTTCCCCAATAGCCTCCTATTTGATCGCCAGTTCTCCAATTTAATCCTTATTACATACAAAAAATGAATGTTAATGAGAATCAGGGCAAAAACAATTGAAATAGAGAGTGATGATGAGCTCCAGTCCTTACTGTGTGTCCAGTTTCCAATTATGCCTTGTCTATGTAACATCGAATTTTATAAAACTTAGAGTATATCCAGATTTAACAGACATGTTTTGTATAGCAATATTTTCTGTGTAAATAATGATGCATGCTTTACAACACACACTTACACTTGTGATATTAGCTGGTTATGACCAGGAGCCTCTGGGCGTACAGTACTCAACTATATAAACACTTATAGTAGAAAATTTAAGATCTTACAAAAAAGGCTGTAGAAGTATCACTATCTGTGTAGCTATATGAAAATTATATAATTGACAGATATGTGCTGGAGTCAATCTGTCACACTGGCAGGTTATTGATAATCATCTCTGAGGATCTGGAAACATCTTGAAGAAAAGATTGATCTTTCTGTTACTGAGATGCTTTCTATTGCAAATATTTTCGTCCTGTTTTTTTCCTTCTGAACTGTTCTGATGGAATAGGCCTGGCTATTGGGGAATGGCCTTGCACATGTTTCTTTGTTCTCCCATTTCTATTGCTGGTCAGAACCTCTTCCTTCACACTGTGTTCCAGTGCCTCAGAGAAAGCCAGGTGAGTGTCACTCAGCTTGAATTGAATGTGGTGTATTGAGGGTATTAAAGGGACTCTGATTCATTGAAGCTAAATTAACTACTTTGTCCTGTTCCCTCTGTGCTTCACAGGCACAGTATGGGATGTGCTTTCTGGCCATGGTAGACACTATCACAGACCCAGGTAACATTGATAGTGGACAACTGAGGTTCCACATTGTGTTTGATGGCATCGGCTGGAAAGAGACAGCTTTTGATTACAGAGCAGTATCTAAGCTAAGAATAGAAATATTCTTGCTCTAATGGATACTCAATATTCATTTCTTTAAATTAGTTGGGCTAAACGCCAGAGCATTTTGAACTTGACCACATTAGTGCACTTCAGATCAGTAAGAGTGCAACTGATCTCATCCAGTTGAAGAGTTGATGAAAAGTGATATGGTGTGGCAGCTCATGTTCTCTCCATTTGACTCCTTTGCCTGTGATCTGAAGGCCTGGCTTAATTTTCTTTTAGTCAGTTACACTAGGCAATATTCAAGGCGATGCCATTAAATGCAGCGCACGTTCAGAATCATTCCATTTCTCTTGTGTCAAGCTGTGCAACATTGTTACAAATGTACACTTGTAGCTTGACTAGCATGTGGTGAATACAGAGAGGAGATAGGTGACCTCTCTGAACATGAAGAGATATGCAACTGGGAAAGTCCATTAGCTTCAATGGAGCAATCCTTTGGTACTGGCTCAGTACTGCAAACCATCACACTTCTAGCCTCCCAACTCACTCACCCCACAATTCCCCAGCCTACATTGCAGGGTGTCTAGAATGTAAGTCTGGAATTTAAGATAACTTCCCATTTAAAGTAAAGTCAGAGGTTCCTGCTGATGATAAAACAGATAGATATGGAGGTTGTTTAGGGTAGTTCTGTGAGGTGCCTCGGATGCTTCTGCATCACTGGCAAATTAAAAAATTTAAAAGGGTTAAAAGCAACGAAGCTCAAAGCACTAGTGTCGCCAAATGCAATTATAAACACAGGCAAAAAATGCCATTTCTGAAGCCGCACTAAAAGAGACAATAATAAATGTGCAATGAATTATTCCAAATGATTTGTTTAATTGAAAAATGGAAGTCGTCAGACTATAAACGTCATTAGCTCGTGTGCATTCTTCATCACAGTCACGTTGACTGAAAGTGACTCTAAATAAGAATCTTCTGCATCATAGACTCATTTCTTTGTATTACAGTGGGGTGGCTGGAGCCTAATGTGCACCCGCAGTAGATTTCGCCAGCCAGCACCACCTCATCCAACATCTCTTTTTGTAACATCCACCGTTCTATTTTCTATTTCTTTTGTTTAGTTTTTTTTCAGCCTTATGCAAATGATATGCAAGAAATCCTGAACCTTGGATAAAACGGGTCACACTGAGGAAAAGTGGAATGAAGAGAGTAGAGGACAGAAACAGGGATTTTTTTTCTAGTCGGGCTGGACAAGTTTAAACTTAACCTTCTGTTCCCATCACAGCAAAAAGTGCAACACAAAGCTAGGAAAGGAAGGAATCAAGCACACCAGTGCTGTTTCTGCAATTGAAATGATTAAATGGCAAAGTCATTGTTACAGCCACATGTTCCATTAACTACACAGGAATTTGAGTTAATGTAGGTTGCAGGCTCTGTTAGTGTACCTGACAGGTTTAGATAGTACTACATTTCTTCACCCATGTGTGTTTCACAGTACTGTACGCAGAAAACAGAAAAATCTTTTGGGAACAAAGTTCCATCCCTCTCAGAAGGGTCAGCAAGATATTCACTTGATTAACTGTGTGCCTGTAAAAGGGCCTTAGATGCTATAATGGTTTAAAACTGTGTAATCTATAGACATTTGAGCTGACAGCCTAATCTAAATGTCAGTACATTACAACACACCATGTACTATCAGTGATGAGACTGAAGTCTAAACTTTTCATTTTCTTAACACTGCTGAAGTTTCTCTACGTTGATTGATTAGTTTTAGTTACAGACAATTAGGAATTAACGATTAAAATCTGAGGGAGTGTTAATAAAAGTTTGGTTTTAACATTTGTATTTGAAACCATTTATTAATTCATTAAAAGTCATTTATTTTATGCTAACCTTCACTGGGATATGGTTAAAAAAAGTTTAATACAATACATACCTAGTTTGTGTAGTTTACATTTTAGAACAAAATTAACTTTGTATGTAACTCTTACAATGATAGATTCATTGTTAACTAATTATGATATTGAGTTGTTGCTATGGCAACAAAACTACAACATGGCTACCTTTGTATAAATTATTTGTGAATTTTCACTTGTAATTTTAAAAAAAATGTACATCGTCATGGACTTTAAAAAAAGGTACAGTTAGACACACTCAGGCAAAGAGAAATGATATCCTTTGACTATTTTGAATACCCAAAGTTCCACTCAAAACGTACTTGAGACCTGAATCTGTGTCTGTACGTCCATTTCTCAGTCAAAGAGGTTTACAACACATGGATTTAGAACCGGGTTTTATACTGAGATGAAAGCGTGGTACAGTGTTGTAAAAGAAAACAAAACTCTGAAAAAAATCTGAGAATGCTGCAGTTTAACTGATTTGACCTAGTAGTGTACGATTGTGTGTGACACATCTTTTTTTTTGCACTTATGTACATAGTTAAAAGAAATATTCAGATCTTATTTTGAATAAAAAAAAAACAGAACTGTGTTAAATACAGAAAAGTTTGTTAAGGTAAATAAGGTCGGCATTGCTAAAGGCTTTGGAAAAAATGAGGAATGGTTTTTGCTATAAAACTTATCTGGAAGCATGATGGCGCTTTGCTGTTGAGAAAAGCTTTGTAGTTTGCCATAGCTTTACTGTACAATGATTGAGAACAACACACTCAGTTCTAGAGTTTAGAATCAAGCCTTCAGCAGCCAGATACAATCCTACTGTTGAAATGGTTTAAACAGTAAAATGAAAACTCAAATAAATTAGCCATCAACACACAAGGAAACCGGTGAATTGCAAGATAAAAAAAACAATCATGTTACACTGATCTCAAAGGTTCAAGTTCTATAATACTGTACACAGATGCAATCTGATGGTGGAAGCCTACTGATTTTGTTGCCATGGCTGCTGTATCATAGCAACTGAGGGGATGAGTATCCTGGCTCATGGGTTGCTGTGGAAACCTCTAAGCAGGACCCTGTTGCCTTTGTTCACATAATGTGCATCTTGTCGCTTCTAAGGTTTGTCACATGCACACAGCAGATTTCTGCATCTTGAACTCAAGTGATTTGAAATCTCTGTCTGCAGATTGGGGAAGCAGACCTGCTCGTGGCTGTTGAGATGGTTAGAAGGTGAATTCAACCTTGCACTTAATCTCCTCCCTTCAACACCCCTCATATTGGGCAAAAAAAACACATTAAAATTAAGCAAATGGAGCATTTCTCCTTTAAGTCAAGGACCCAAAATTGCACAAAAATTAAAGGTGTTCATTCCCTCAGCTGCTACAAGCAAAATAGTAGCTTTAAATTTATTTTCTCTTTAGATTTCTGCCATATTAGCTTGCTGTAGTGCTTGTATGTGCTTTAGATAAGATGTGCTGTATGCTACATATTTCAGTATTTTACTTATATTGCCATTGTTTAATTTCTGACCTTTTAAAAAAAATAAAGTGCTTAAAATGGTTATCTGTCTATGAAATTATTTTGTACCCTTTGATTTCAAAGTGAAACAAATAGCAAGTCTTTATTTTGTCAGAGTACAATTCTGTGAAGAAACCAGCTACAAACTGTAGGTTCAAATCCAGATGTGCTTTCTGAGTTGATATAATGTTGCACCATTTCAGTGTCGAGTAATGGGAGACAGGGCAATGTATCTTGGGTCAAAGCAGGTGACTAGTAATAGATTGCTTTCAAAATGATACTATAGCTGTAGCTACTTTGTCAGGGTTACTGGGATGGTAAAACATTTCTTAAACATAAAGCCATGAACTACCCAGGAGTGTCCCAAATTCTCCAAGGTTTGAAAATTAATTTCATGGACCCTGCCTGGATTTTCATCTTTAAGCCTGTTGCTTTTATTAATTGATTGATTTTATTTAAAAATAGTACATTTCAATAATTCAATCAAGTAATCAAGAGTCTATTAATTTTCCAAAAGGCTTAGAAAGCAGGGAATTGGAAAGAAGCAGTCTCTGCAAATACATCAGCAATTGTTAACAATACAGTTAGCACAGGCAAGGCCTGATCTCTCAATTTATTCTTTTAATCGTCCGTGAGATGTGAGCAACATTGGCTAGGCCAAGTTTGCCATCCAGTGAGCAGTTAGACTGCAGTCAAACTTTGTAGGCCAGACTAGATAAGGATAGTAGTTATGAGGGTCACCGGACCCAAAGCATTAACTCTGATTTCTCATCACAGCTGCTGCCAGACCTGCTGAGCTTTACTCGCAACCTCTGTTTTTGTTTCTGATTTACAGCATCCGTGGTTGATTCCCTCTGTAAAAGGGAATTAGACATGTCTCAGAAGGAACAATATGTAGGGTTACATGGAGACAGCAAGAGAATGAGCATTTCTCGGTGCTGTTTGGAGAACCAATATACAGACATGATGGACCAAACAGCCTCCTTCTAGACTGTGATAATTCTGTGATTCTGGACTGAAAAATACCATAAACCTATCAGTCAATAGATAAAATGAATGTAAAGGAGATGTTTTAAAGTGCTCCATAACTCCTCATCCCAATTCTAAAAAGATGGAAGTGCATAACAATGGAACAAATTCATACACCCACTGGAACATTAAGCAAGAATATTTTTGCTCCATTGGTTGGTCTCTCACAAATATTTCAGGATATTATCACATTGCCAAACAAGTTCTCTCTCCCGCCTATTCTCCCTGTGTGGCTCCAACAACCGTTTGACACCCCATTGAACACTTTGAACATTCAATCCTATAACTACCAACACAGTAGCAGCATTGTGTACCATCCACAAAATGTTTACAGCATCTCATCTAGACACCGTTATGGTACATACCCATGACCTCAAAGGATTTTAATTGTCCTAATCTAGACCGGGGCTGCCAAAGTATTAAGGGTTTAGATGGGGTGGAATTTGTTAAGTGTGTTGAAAGCTTCCTCAAGCAGTGTATAGCGGGTCCTACTCTGGAAGGGACAAACTCGACCTACTCTTGGGAAAAAGGCAGGACAGATAACAAATGTGACAGTGGGGGAGCACTTTGGGATCAGGGAGCAAAGATCTAGTAATTTTACAATAGTTATGGAGAGGGACAAAACTAGTCCACAGGTTCAAGTTCTAAATTGGGGCAAGGTGAATTTTGATAGAATTAGATAGGAGCTTGAAGGGGTTGAATGGAGTAGTTTGTTTTCATGCAAAGGGACCTCCAGCAAGTGGGAGACCTTTAAAAGTGAGATAGCTAGAGTTCAAGGTCTATATGTTCCTGCGAGGGTGAAAGGCAAGGTTGGCAGGAATTGGGAACCCTGGATGACGCGATATTGAGACTTTGACCAGAAAAAAGGAGACAAGGCTCAGGTACAGGCAGCTGGGAACAAGGGAATGCCTGTGTTTGGGGAGACAGGAGTTTAGTGAAGAAGGAAATCAGGAAAAAGAATAATTAGAGAATAGGACCCTTCAAGGACCACAGTGGACATGTATGTATCGAACCGCAAGAGATGAGTGAGTTTCTCAATATTTCTCCTCTGTGTTTACAGTGGAGAAAGACGTGAAGACCTGGGGACTTGGGAAAGTTAGCAGTGATATCTTGGAGACAGTCCATATCACAGTAGAGGAGGTGTTGGACGTATTAGAATGTATGAAGGTGGATAAATCTCCTGGTCCTGACCAGATATATCCAAGAACACTGCAAGAGGCTAGAGAAGAAATTGCGGAGGCCCTGGCTGATATTTTTGCATCACTGTTAGGCCACGGGTGTGGTCCTGGAAGACTGAAGGGTAGCAAATGTGCCCTTATTCAAGAAGGGCTGCAAAGGAAAGCCTGGGAACTGTAGACCAGTAAGTAGGTAAGTTACTTGAGAAGATTCTGAGGGATAAGATATATATGTATTTGGAAAGACAGGCTTTGATTAAGAATAATCAGCTTGACTTTGTGTGTGGGAGATCATGCCTCACAAATTTGTTCGAGTTCTTTGATGAGGTGACCAGGAAGGTTGAGGAGGGCCGGGCGGTAAGGCTTTTGATAAGGTTCCACATGGTAGGCTGCTCTGGATTGTTTGATCGCATGGAATCCAGGGTGAGCTGGCAAATTGGCTTAATGGTAGGAAGCAGAGGGTATTAGTGGAAGGATGCTGGTCGGACTGGAGGCATGTTGGAGTGCCTCAGCTCGGTGCTGGGCCCATTGCTGTTAGTTATCTATGTCAATGATTTGGATGAGAATGTACGAGGCATGATTAGTAAGTTTACATGCACTATTGCATTTCATTTCATTTCATCTCCCAGTCTCCCTCCTTTAATACTGAGAACAAAAGCATCAAAGTCATCAACGCAGGTTCCCTTTTATGTCAAGTGCATTCCTGACTTGGACATGAATAACCAATTGTTCATTGCCACTGAGTCAATATCCCAGAATTCTCCCAACAAGAGGACAAATGTCTGTTCATAACCATCGTCACATCTCAGGGCAACTAATAATGTGTTATAATTGCCAGCCTTGCCAGGATTGCATGAACCCCAAAAAACAAGCAGAAGAAAAGCTACAGAATACTCATTGGTAATGGTGCCAATTGTCCCAGTTTCTTTAAGGACAATAAGAGCAGAAGGGTCAGGATGTGGATACTATGCTTTTGGTATCTGGGCCACCTACTCTGTCCTCCTATTAAGTGAGACTCCAGGCGAGTGCTATGTCACAATTATCTTCAGAATCATAAAATCATTCCCTATTGATAAGAACAACAAAGATCCAACTCTTACCCTTCTCTCAAGCCAAATGGCAGCATGAAAACACACACTTTGGTCCAACTCGTCCATGCCAACCAGATATTACTAAAATAATCAAGTCTCTTTTCCATTATTTGGCCCATATACCTCTAAACCCTTCCTACTTGTGTACCCATTCTTTTAAATGTTGTAGTTGTACCAGCCTCCACCACCTAACCTGGCAGTTCATTCCATACATGCACCACCCCCTCTTATCAAAAAGGTTGCCCCTTAGCTCCTTTTTAAATCTTTCCCCTCTCACCCTAAACCTAAGCCTGGGAGAAAGAACTTGTCTAACATTTATTTTTATTCAGTCAATGAATGTTGGACATGATCAGTAGATCTCTTCTGAGCTCAAAATCTATTCTAGGATTTGAGAACACCAATCTAGACTGACACTACTGTGTAGTATTGAGAGAGTGCTGCACTGCAGCTTTCAGAAGAAGCATTAGACTGAGGCTTTATACGCCGTCTTAAGTGGATGTAGAAGCTCCCATGGTGTTATTTTAAAGAGTTGGCATGTGAACCCCTATGTCCTGGTCAATAATTATTATTCAGCCAACATCCCTGAACCAGGTGATCTGGTCATTATTGCATTGCTGTTCATTAGAAGTTGCTGTGTCCAATTTGGCTGCCACATTTCCTACATTATAATAGTGACAACTCTTTAAAAGTACTTAATTGGCTCAATCATATTTGGGATGCCCTGTGGCCATGAAGTCACTTTGGAAAACAAGTTTCTTTTTAAAGGAGAAACCTATCCTGAGTCACTCCAGTAAATTTAGTCAGTTTAGTTTCTAAGTGGACTTTTGATCAAAAGTAATCTGTTGCTGTTGAAAGTCCAATGGCCCAGTTGGTGGTGTCCCTTGTTTCCGACGCTGAATCACCAGATTCAAGTCCCATACAGGTCTTGATAGCCAAGGAAAATGTATTCATCATGCAGGTTGGATATAAACCTGCAAATCCTTCCACGCACTGCAATGGGTAGAATGAGCAGAACACTTTTCTGATCTACTATGCGATGGAAAAAAATTGGAGCCTCCTATTCTTACTTATACATACACTCTGGCCATTCTCACTCATATGTATACAATGTCTCATTCTCACTTATGTATGCACACTGTTCCCTTCTCACTCAAATAACTTGCTCCCTTCTCACTCTTCATATACAACCAGTCCCATTCTCTCACACATGTAGTGTCCTATTCTTACTCATTATTACAGTGTCTCACTCTCTTCACAGATACAACATGCCCCATTGTGTCTCTCATATTAACACCCTGCCACATTCACAATCTCATATACACTCTGTCCCATCTCAACCACATGTATCCCCAGTCCCATTCTTACTCAATATACACACAGTCCTGTTCTCACTTTCGCATATATATTCTCACTCACATATACATCATGTCCCATTCTCACTCACATATACACGCAGTCCCATTCTTACTTACATTTACATATTTCTGCATTCACATTCTCATTTACACCCTGTTCCAGTCTCACATATACATACTGTTTGATCTTGATGCTCATATGTACATTCTGTCCTTTGTCACTCATATTGATTTGGTTTGATTTATTGTAGTCACATGGACGTAAGTACAATGAAAAGTTTGTTTCGCAAGCAGTACAGGCTGACAAGGACACATAGATCATAGAGTGCCTAGAGCCAGACATAGGAGATACATAAAGCAAGATCAACATTATTTGAAGTTAGAGAGGTCTATCAAGCAGCCTAATGGCAGCAGGGAAGAAGCTGTTCTTGAACCTATTGGTATATGTGTTCAAGTTTCACACCATATCAATTCTTGATTGCATATATACTCTGCTTCGTGGGCTAGATACAAGGGTTACAGTAATAAACGGAGAAAGTCTTTTTTTCTCTTGCTTTCATGGATGTTATCATAGACAAGCTGTTACTGTTAGACAGCATATATCTCAACAGATATAATTCATCAAATTTAGATTCATAGAATTTAAAGTCTTTGTGAAGAGTGGATTCTGGGTAATCCAAGATGGAGGATGTGAAAGACTTGTGGCTAGAGAGTTGCCACTTTTTTGAGGTATTTTTAGTATTAGAGGTGAATTCCCTCGAATTCCAAGAGCAGTAATTACTGTTTTACAAGCTGTTGAATTGCTTTGGAACTTTGGGGAAAAAAAGATCAAAACAATGGCACTTTAAAAAGGAGGAAAAGAACAAAAGCAGAGATCACATGGTCAGAGAAAAAAACCTATACTGCTGTCTGGCACAGCAGCAAATCTGCACAGCTACTGCTTTTGCTGTTTGAGATCAAGTATTTTTGGACATCGGAGTGCATCTAAGAAAACATTAATGAACAGCAAAAATTTACAGCTGATATTGAGAAACCTGTGTGGGAGAGCTCACAGCACAGGAACAGATAAGTGCACAGTTTTTAAATATAACCTTGCAGTCTTTTTTATAGTGAGTAGAGTGGGTTCTTTTTGGTTATGTCTTTTTTTGAGATCTGTCTCTTGATTAAAATTTAAAAATATGAAATATCGGTACTAAGTTAGCCAAGGGTCTTCCTTTAGCTTTACAAGCTGAGTCCTTGTTCCATACAGCTGCCCTAAGCTTGCATATTGCTTCAACCAGAGAGCTCAGTGACTCTCAGTTCAAATATGAATTCCACAAACTCATGTCCCAAGTTCAGAGAGTTTTAGTCCACGGTATCTGATGGGGATCTTTACCCCACCTTACAATGGATATGTATAGAATAGAATCCTTACAGTGCAGAAGCAGGCCATTCAGCCCATCGAGTCTACACTGGTCCTCTGAAGAGCATAGGGCCTGTGCCCGAAACGTCGAATCTCCTGTTCCCTGGATGCTGCCTGACCTGCTGTGCTGTTCCAGCAATAAAGTTTCAACTTTGATCTCCAGCATCTGCAGACCTCACTTTCTCCTCTGAAGAGCATCTCACCTTGCGCTATCCCTGCATTTCCCATGGCTAACCCACCTAGCCTGCCTATCCCTGGACACTACGGGCAATTTAACATGGCCAACCCACCTAACCTGCACATGTTTGGACTGTGGGAAGAAACCGGAGTACCCGGAGGAAACCCACGCAGACATGGGGAGAATGTGCAAACTCCACACAGACAGTCACCAGAGTCCCTGGTACTGTGAGGCAGCAGTGCTCACCACTGAGCTACCATGCCACCCATGAAGCATAAGACTCCAACATCAGTTAACCAATAATCTTATTGTGCATTACGTCTAATGATAATATCTGGAGGAATAGTAAAAGTTTGGGTTGAACCATAAACTGTCTGAAGCTCTATTTTTGTAACATCAGTACTATATTTCACGTTAAGATGTGCTTCAAGTCACATTTCTGTCCCACCTATCAGATTGTCCATTTCCATCTCCATACCATCGCCTGATTCCACCCCACTTTAGCTGATTTGTTGCTGAATATGCTTTACTTCGGCTTGCTGGGTTCTTTCAGCCTCCTGCCTATCTACTCTGGATTCCAGCATCTTCAGTTTTTTTGTTTCGAACCTCGTCTATTCCAAAGCATTCCACAGTGGCCGCACACGTTGCCTTCCCTAGACTAGATAGATAGCATCCAAAACTCAGCTGCTCCCAATAGGTCTCATTTTCCTATCACTCCTGCACTCACTGATTTACACTGGCTCCTTGTCAAGCAACACCTTATTTAAAATTCTCAACGTTAGTTTCAACTCCGACCATGGCCTTTTCCCTCCCCCTCTCTGTCATTTCTTCCAACGTTACCACCTCTGAGAATCCTGCTTATTTGAGATTACTGCTCAAATTTGGCACCTTCGAATATCCCCAGTCTTTAATTCCTCCAGTTTTGATGGCTGTGCCAGCAACAGCGCGGACACAAGCTCTGGAATTCCAACCCCAAACCTTTCCACTTCACTTGCCTGCCTTTATATGCTCCTTGAAACCTTAACTCATTAAAACTTCTGTTGGTTATGTGTACCACTATCTCCTTCTGTGGCTCACTGTCAAACTTTGCTTCATCATGCTCCTGTGAAGTGCCTTGTGTCATTTATTGGTTGAAGGTGCTATATAAATGCAAGCGGCTGTTGTTGTCTTTCAAGCAAAGTGGCACATTTTATAGACAACTGTCTTGACAGCCTGATTCCCCATTATGGAACACACCTTGATGATTCCTCAGTCTGATCTCTTTGGCTTTCTCAACAGAGCATCTTCATGTCATTTTGAAGCACTATATTTTCCAATTAAGTATTCTGGGAATAGATCTGAGAGAGATATTCATGGCAGTGATGGGCCTCTTTATAGCAACGATTACTTTCCAGTAAGTGTTTACCCTGAGTCCCTATTCACTTCCATAGTCAGTTTTTACTGACTGACAGGCAATCTCAGAGCAGAATTCATGAATACCTTCTTTTCTATCTATCCCTTTCCATTTCAGTTTGCTGCAAACATGGGCTGACATCTTTGAGAGACTAATGAAGTGACACAATTATATCACAGTGTAGGTAGTTTTAAAAATTGCTACAGGGGACATTAAACAACTCTGAGATAGAGAAATCAACAATAGGAATATGAGTCGTCCAATTGATCCTTTGAGCTTGTTCCACCATTCAGTATGATCATGGCTGATCAGCCAAGTCAGACTCCTGTTCCTGCTTTTCCCCATACCCTTTGATCTCCTTAGCCTTAAGGACTATATCTAACCACTTTTGCTTACATGACTTTTACCTCCACTGTAAGAGCCTGTGTGTGTCTGACTGTGGGAGCTGTAAACACACGCCAGTTGGAGCAGATCAAGGTTTTAGCAGCTGAAATTGAATGGATTTTCAGAGCTGTGAGACAGTCGGTTACTGAAGAAAAAGCAACTCAAAGGAAGTTCGAAAATTCATTTAATCTTAAGGGATGTTCTGCCTTCCCCATCAAAGATCAGATAGATTGGTTGTAACTTCCTGTTTTCAACCAAGGCGTTTTGTCAGATAACACAATGACACTCGTTCCTGTGTGAATCTTGAATTGAACTCTGATTTGGACATGCCGGTTGGACTGGAGTGTACAAAGTTAAAAATCACACAATACCAGGTTTTAGTCCAACAGGTTTATTTGGAAGCACTAGCTTTCGGAGCACTGCTCCTTCACCCACCTGATGAAGAAGCAGCGCTCCAAAAGCTAGTACTTCCAAATGAGTCTGTTGGACTAAAACCTGGTGTTGTGTGATGTTTAACTTTTGAATTGAGTTGGATGTGAATTGGCAGAGATGAGCTGTCATGGTTGGTTTAGATGGGTTACTGATTTCCCTTCGGAATCACTGTAGTCTTTCTTCTAAAGAAGAGATGTCACCATCTGATGAAACATATTCTAATAGAAGTGTACCTCAGAAGGTAGAAACCTTAGTCTCCTGTTATTTGGTATAAAGTACTGCACACTTGATCAGTATCATTTCTGTGTATAAGGATTTTTACTCTTTTTTTTTAAAATGCCCCACTTTCCTGCTGAAGTAACATCCTTAAAGCAGAGAAGAACACTACTTTTGTTTGTGTGTTTTAATTTTTTTCCCCATCTTGGTCGTTGACTCCTAGCACTGAATGATTTGAATGTTAATTGTTTGGAGTGTTTGTATCTTATGAAGTTGATAAGGTTTGATGATCTCCAGGGGCAAATTTGTCTGTCTGTCCTCAGATATTTCTGTGGGTTTTCTGATCTCAGCTTCGAGCATAATGTCAATGTACCTTTCCAAAGTGCAAAATTCTGATGCTAATCCTGTCTCTGATTTATTATATTTGTGATTATCCATATTTGCAAGATTCAGACAATATATAGAGATCAATGATGAGCATATCAACAAGTTCTCCCAAAAACTTTTCTTTTAATGAGTCTTACTCTTTCTGTAATGTGAATGTTCCATGAAGTAAAATGATTTTAAAATGCTTTTAATATAATGACCAATAGTTTTGTTACCTTCTTTCAGCTTTTGTCTCTTAATAACATGGTCCCACAGAATAACACAATGTATTAACTTTTTTTCAGCTTGTGATTTAATGTGTAATTTAATGAATTGTTTCTTCTATGACCAGTTTAGTTTTCTATCTGGAGTGTCTGAAATCTTGAATATCCTGCAGAAAGTAATAACTTTTGTCATTGTTTTATTACATTTAAATTGCTTACTTTAATTTCTGAAAGCATTTGAAAATTATTTCAATTCTGCCACCTCTTCAGGTCGTCTTCTTGAAGTTTGAATAATGACTTCCATTTAATTGCTGGAAAGCCTGTCAGGGAATTTATAGGATAGCTACTGGCAAGTGAAACTAGATGAAAGCAACAGTTTTCTAACTGTATTCTGGATTCCAGCCAGAAGACACAGATGGCTGTGTATGCAGTTTGCCATTTTAACTGCTCCAGAAGAGTATCAACACAATTAGCATGAGCTAGTCAGTGATCTTCGTAGAATTAAAGCTGTAATGGAAGAAGCCATCACGACCACGAACAGAATCTAGAGAAAGCTTGTCAGATAAATTTGGAGCTCAACAGGAAACAGATGAAATGGAAGATACATGAAGTCTTGTAACCAGATTATGTGCTGACAGCAAATGAATCTTAACAAGGTGCACGCCAGAGAAAAGATGTAGAGACTGACTGAAATGAAAGCAATGTAATAATTATTGGATCTGTGATCTACTTAGTAAAGTTCTTGCCTATTTTGCCATCAGATTGTGAATCTCAGTACAAGCTCACTGCTGAGGGAAGTCAATGGCGATAGGACATAGAACAAATTGCAGCTTTCACTGGGACCAGAGAACCAATGGAGACAATGCTGGTGCTCAGAGGCTGCAACGTCAATGGTGAGGTCATCTTGAGGATACAGCCAATGAGACAGAACCTGAAGTAACCCTTAGAAGGACATTCAGGACACCAAAGCAAATTGAAAGATGCCATATTCAGATAGAGAAGGAATGCCTGTTATTGATATTGCACACGAGCATTTTCTATTTTGGACAGACAAACTTGTAGTGAATTCTAAACACAAGCCACCTAAATGCACCTTCCTCAAATCAATTCTAACTCATCCAATGTGACTACTGGCAGGGATACTGCAAATGCAAATGTATTACCTGGAAGTGATACACAACTAAAGGGAAACAGATGTATGTTTCTATAGTGTCCAGAAATGTGCATGTTAGGTGAATTAGCCATGGGAAATACAGGGTTACAGGGACAGGGTAGGAGGTTGTGTCTGGTTGGAGTGCTCTTTGGAGGATCAGTGTAGATGGGCTGAATGGCTTGCTTTCCCACTGTAGGGATTCGAAGATTCTATGATTGTTCAGAAACCAACTCTTGTCCTGATGTCTGAGATTTAGACGAGCGGATGTCTATGATTATCAGCAAGACTGAAGGAGGCCTGAGGCCACATCTCAGTCAGTATGTTGCGAATTATGACAATGGCTCTCAATTCATGAGAGAAAAATGCAGTCACCTCTCGAAAGATTGGGAAATTCTACACTACACATTATCTCCACACTATCCCGAGTAAAATCAAAAGACTGAGATGGCAATGAAAATGGTCAAAGAGATCCTAAAGGTATCAAACAAACATCACGCATATGTTTAAAAAGCAAATCTTAAATGGAGAAATACACCAACAGAACAACAACAGAAATAAAACAGCAACAACAGTTGGTACTGTGGGAATGATACTCTCCAGCTAAAGACCATCATCTTTGAAGTGAGCAGGTACCAAATGACCTACCAATGATAGGAGACCTGCATGATTCAAAGATTGCATGTACAATGCATGTACAGGACTGATGAAAATGGATGGATAAAGGCAAAGAAATATCAGCTTTTGAAAGGCCACTTGGACTTATCATTGCAAAGTCATGTTGTTTGGAAATTACATCATTATTGTTCGAATGATTAACCAATAAAGTCTGAGGGACAATATCATTGCATGGTTTACATACACGACTTGCTCAGCCAAGCAAGGAAGAACACTACTTGAATAAACTGGTCAATTGGTTATAATGAGTCAATTTGGTTACAAATCTGGCAAATGCAAATATCGCTTGTTTGGCCACATAGGGCTAAATAGCATATACAGAAAAGACAAAAATCCATTTTCCAATATGCAGAATTGTGCAATATATTGGCATGAATGGATTTTATTGAAAATCTGTTCTGAACTTCAGCACTGTGGTCACTCCTTTGAAAAATTTGTTAAAGAGTCATACAGTATGGAAATAGAACCTTTGGTCCAAACAACCCTTGCTGACCATAATCCCAAACTAAACTAGTCCCACCTGCTTGCACTTGGCCCATATCCCTCCAAACATTTCTTATTTATGTACTTAACTAAATGTCTTTTAAACTGTTGTAACTGTACCACCATCCAGCACTTCCTCTAAGTTTATTCCACACATGAATCACTCTCTATGTAAAAGAATTGCCCCCACGTCTTTTTAAATCTTTCACTTCTCACCTTAAAAAAGATGCCCTCTAATCTCGAAATCCACCGGTCTTGAGAAAAGATATCTGCCATTCACTTTATCTAATCTCCTCATGATTTTATAAACCTCTATAAGGTCACCCCTCAACCTCCTATGTTCTAGTGAAAAAAGTCTCAGCCTATCCAGTTTCACCTTATAACTCAAACCCTCCATATTCAGTAGCATCCTGGTAAATCTCTCCAGCTTAATTATCCTTGCTATAACAGGTGACCAGACTGGATACAATACTCCAGAAGAGGACTCATCAACAGCCTCTTGTGGGCGGCACGGTGGCTCAGTGGTTAGCATTGCTGCCTCACAGTGCCAGGGTCCTGGTTTGCACATTCTCCCTGTGTCTGTGTGAGTTTCCTCCGGGTGGTCCAGTTTCCTCCCACAATCCAAAGATACGCAGGTGAGGTGATCTGGTCATGCTAAATTGCCCATAGTGTTAGGTGCATTAGTCAGGGGTAAATATAGGGTAGGGGAAAGGGTCTGAGTGGGTTACTCTTCAGAGGGTCGGTGTTGACTTGCTGGCCTGTTTCCGTACTGCAGGGAATCTAATCTAATCTGTACAACCTCAACATAATGTCCTAACTCCTATATTCAAAGGTCTGAACAATTAAGGCAAGCATAATAAATGCCTTCTGAACTACCCTATCTATATGAAATTCATGAGAATTTCAAAGAATCATGTACCTAAACCCCTAGATCTCTCTGTTCTAAGGCACTACCCAAGACCCTACCTTCAATTGTGTAAACCCTGTTCTTGTTCATTTGACCAAACTACAATACCTCGCATTTATCCAAATTAAACTCCATGTGCCACTCTTCAGTCCATTGACCCGATTGATCAAGATGTCATTGTAACCTTAAATAATCTTCTTCACTTTCCGCTCTACCATAAAAAAAACACAGAGAATTTGAAAGAATACAAAACTATCGAAGTGCCTCTAACAAATTAAAATCTGTGTTGATAACTGCATCAATTTTAATAGCAGTGGATAATGAGAAACCATTCAACCTGTTATTAACACTAGTGGCATTAGGGTGGATACCATCCACACTAGTTAGTACAAGAAGATGAAATGAGAAATGAATGGCCTGTCAGTAATATTCAAGGATACAGAGTGCATATCAATGGAAACAGTGAACAGCAGAGGAAGAGACAGAGTTTTGTATTGATTCTAGCTTGAGATTTGCAACACCAACATTGTTATTTATATGCACCATGATCCTTTAATTATTTTTGGAAAAACTTTGAGACAAGAACTTAAAGTTGTTTCAGTGGAGTTTAATCAACCAGCCATTTAAACTTAAAAATTGTTCAGGCACATCGAAAAGTCAATGTTATAGAAGACATTTTAGCTAGAGCAAATATGAAGAAGACTGAGTGTTGTGATTCAAATGGTGTTATGTAAAATACGATGGCTATGGAACTCATTGTATGTTTAAAGGCAATATAGTGTTCCTGCCAATGTAATGTAGATTTATTTTAAAAATTTGAGTGGAAACAACTTGCCCACCACCGACATCAAGCTCACTGGTTCCCTGGATGTCCTTACCACCCTTCTTAAACAGTGACAGATGGGCCAATGGGCTGAGAAGTGGCAGATGGAGATTAATTCAGATAAATGCGAGGTGCTACACTTTGGGAAAGCAAACCTTAGCAGGACTTATACACTTAATGGTAAGGTCCTAGGGAGTGTTGCTGAACAAAGAGACCTTGGAGTGCAGATTCATAGCTCCTTGAAAGTGGAGTCGCAGGTAAATAGGATAGTGAAAAAGGCTTTGGTATGCTTTCTTTTATTGGTCAGAGTATTGAGTACAGGAGTTGGGAGGTCATATT